>NC_056737.1:1514369413-1514379413 GCF_019279795.1 Protopterus annectens
ATGACATCTGTCATCCAAAAAATTGGAAAGTTTGGCATCTGCTAAAAGGATGTTCCAGTGTCTGCGAACACTGTTAAGTAAAACATCAATGTTTCTTCCATAGGTGGTGACCAATTGAATAGTCGGGTCCTTCTCCAGGGTCTTCTTCCTATATCTCAAAAAGTTCTGCCTGTCATGATTAGCAACCCAATGTCTGGCCTCATAAATATTCCCCATTTTGTAGCCTCAATTCCTGAATCTGGTGGTTAAATCTTCCTTATAGGCCTCATAGGTGGCATCATTTGAACATATTCTTTTCATACGTACGAATTGTGATTTCGGTATATTCTTATATATATGTGGAGGATGAAAGCTGGAAGCATGGAGAAGGGAGTTGTATAGGGGAATTTACGATATACCTCCAATGCCAATGTGTGGTCACTATTCCTAGTTACTTAGACATCTAAGAAGGTGATTCTGTTGATGTTATAATTGACTGTGAATTGTATACCCCGTTTATTATCATTTAAGTACCCAACAAACTCCATAAAATAGTCAGAATCCGATCTCCATACTAGCCAGCAGTCATACAGATATCTTCTCCAGATGTCAATCTCATCTAGATATAGATTATGTGCATTGTCATAGATGAGTTGTTTCTCGAGGTGGGCCATAAAGAGATCAGCATATATGGGAGCAACAAAGATCCCCTAGCCATGCCTTGACTTGCAAATAGCATTTGTTCTGATAGTAGAATATGTTCTTAGCTACAATGTGTTCAGCAAGGCAAATTAAAAAGGTATTAAAGCTGGGCTGGTACAATTCCAACTTGTATAACCAATACTCTAATGCTTCCAGGCCCGCCCAGTGGGGAATGTTGGTATACAATGCAGAGACATCTAGAGTACAGAGTAGCCACCCTGGCTCAAGCTGCATCTCAGAAATTACCTTAAGGAATTCCACAGTGTCCTGAATATGAGCCCTAACCCATTTCAAAAGTGGTTTCAGATATTGCGTAAGAAACTGGGATAGTGGCTCTGTAATCGAGCCCCTACTTGAGGCTATGGGTCTACCGGTTGGATTTTCAAGATTCTTATGGATTTTGGGTAGGAAGTAGATGTACTGATTTGAAGGGTCTGACACCATGAGATGATATAAGGTGGTATCTGTAAAGATTCCCTCGTTTTTGGCTGACACCAAAAAACGATCAATTTGTTTCTTGATGCCAGGAGTTAGATCCAATGTCATATGGGTGTAATATCGACCATCAGTAAGCTGTCTCTCAGCTTCTATATTGAATTGGGTCCAATCCTGGACAACTACCAAACCACTCTTATCTGCAGGTAATATTGCCAAATCATGATTGTTTTCCAGTTCACAGATAGACTCCATTTCAATCTTTGAGAGGTTGTTAGACACGGACCTCCCTAGAGTGAAAATATAAATCTTTGAGAATACAATTCTGAATCATTAGGGCATTGTGATGCATTGGTGGTGTGAAATTTGATTTATGATATCTGAAGCCATCCTGCGATTCAGGATTAGATGCTGTCTGAAAAAATAATCTTAGGTTAAGTAATCTACAAAATGAGGTAATATCTTGTGCAAGTGTATCCCCAGACACGTAAAACCCAGGTATAAAATGAAAACCTTTATTCAAAACCTTAACTTGAGTGGGTGACAGAGAGGTGGATGAAATATTCAATACATTGTTGTTGTTATCTATTTCTGCACCATCAGTTTCAACAATCCTTCCATATTGTCTACCTTTTGGTGTTTCCTACCTCTCCTCCTTTGCCTACCCCTAAAGGGATCTGTGTGTTACTTTGTTTAGAGGCAGGGGAATCTGGAGCGTGCTGTGCATCAGGCTCCATACCTGACGAGGACTCCTCACCTGAGGTGTCATAGCTCGATGAGGAAGGTTTCTTTAAAATAGACCTTGGTCTTTTCCTTTTGGTGACCTTTCTATTGATTTGTTCAAACCTGACATGCTTATTATTGGAAAACGGATGCCCACTCTCATAGTCCGCTAGATCCCCATGGAACTTCCTCATTTTCCTATTTTTCAATTGTTGTTCCAAAGTTAAAAGATCCTGGCTAAATTTCCTGAGGCCATTATTATAGGATTCTTGTCCTTCAAATTTCTAAATATCTACACACATTCGAGTGATTTCCATTCTGTCCTTATCAATAGTTCTATCATAGTGGGCAGCTAGAACTTCCACAAAACTCATGGAGGCTCTTTGTTGAGCCGAAGCCCATTGTTCTGTCAATGTTGTGTCAATGTTATTAACTAATGGTTGTATATGTACCCTAAGCCCCCTTGGTAAAATTCCTTTGGTTAGGTAAGCCTTAAAGAGCTTTGAGTGCCATACATTAGTCCGTAAGGACCTCATGCTTTTATTTAATTTAAGAAATTGTACCTCACATGTACTCTCCAAAGGCAAATCATCCAGCCCATTATTCTGATTACTTGTATTACCAAGACCAAAGATGGCCAGATGATCACAATCTGAGGATAGGCCCTGTAACAGGTTGTTTACATCCATTGGTGATCAATAAATTTGTGGAATGATCACTTGTTTAAGCCGTATCTGTCCCTTATATGAAAGCTAGATATTGACACTATAAATAAGTCAAAATGAAAGTGTCCCAAAAAGAGCAACCAAAACCCTTGACTTGATCCAAAACCAATTCCAAAGTAGAAAGCAAACAGTGTTGTTTCCAAAATTGTTAATATACATGTCTCAAATATGTCACTCCCAACCAAGTTGTCAGCTCTACAGCAATGCTACGTTCATATAACTGGCCAATTACAATGTAAAAACAATTGGTATAATATGGACAATGTTAGCCCCTGCTATTCAGTCCATTGACTGCAAACATCAATTATTCATAAGCAGTGCTAAGTTCATTTATCCATTCATCCACAACATCCACCTTAAAAACTAAAATGAACTATAATAGCCATTGCTGTTACTGAGTATTAGTTGCCACATCAGGGGAGAGAAGCTTATGAAGCCAATTAGGATCAGTTCAATGGTCTTGCAAAACTAAATATAGCCGATATCTAGCTCTTCAGTAGGACACTATCAGGTCAGTATTCATATTCAATAGTATTATTGAGCCCACCAATGTAAATATACCTCCTGTCATGATTGATTCATTCGTTAAAGTTGTTGAAAAAAATCTCCTTATTCACTAATTATCACACTCCCATAGTGTTGGGTTAATGTTTTAAGAAAGCCCATATAAGCAGCATTATCATATTATCCAAAGGTATAGCTGGAATCAATTCTTAAAAGGTATAAGGAATCAGCTAATATATGTTCCTAAGTACTCTTTAATGTGCCCCCATATAGAGCTACCACACAACTGTCCCTGTTTTGAATCAGAAAAAATGATATTCATTACAAGAGCACAAAATGAAGGGGAAATAACTATCTAGGTGGTCTAGGGTTACATAGTAATGTAAAACATAGCAAGCATAATAAAACAGACTCAGAAATTCAATGCCCCAAAAACAAAATGCTAGGGCTTGGATCTAGCTTGTATGGTTCAACAAAAACTGTTACTATTAATCATAGAGCTTGTATACAAGGCAACTGTGAATACATTATAAATCCTTCCCCTAAACAGTTAGGCTCACTTCATTATCCAGTATGCATAACACCATAATAATATAAGGATCATAAGAACCCAACCTATAAAGCTGACACAAACATACTCCTGTACTCAGTCATATAAAAATAGTATCCCAACAGGCTTTCAAAAATTATCCGCATTGTTTATATATATCAACAATTGTCAGGTTTCATGCTCATTAGTTGAAAAACATATACCAAACAGTCGAAAGCAGTTAATAACATACAATGCCCCAAAACTGAACTGAAAAAATAGAAGTAGTGTTTTACTGTCCAACTGAATGTCCGAAGATATTCTTATCAATTGTAAGCCTTATTTGGTGAGGAATCAGACAGTACCTCACCAAAAATCAGCCTCTGTAAATACATTGCCAAAGAGTAAACCCAGGAAATAGGAAAGCATTTACTTTAAATAATTGACTACTGCACCTAAAACCAGTTACCTTTAAGACCCTGCTGAGTCCTTGTGGCGTAATCCCCGCTCCGCTCCCCACCCTGCCCCCTTATCCCACCTGCCCCCACTACCTCTACTTTTATTAGGTCGTCTAGCCCATCCCAAGTTCCATTCCACCAATTACAACTGTCGCCCACTCTGTCACTTTCCCCTCCCACTTTTCTGACTCTCTATACTACCAAGGATATTCTCCTTGTCCTACCACTATACCATGGATAAAAACACATACTCTATCATCCCCTTTATAGTACCACTCCTTCTTTTTCCTTATCTTTTACCTAGATATGAAACTCATGCACTCTCAGGTATTCCCCTCCCCAAAAGACATACCTCCTCATATTCAAACTATACCTCCAATCTTATCTCTCCCTCTCTCTACTCCCCTAATACCCTAGGCTCAAAGATAGTCCATCCCACCCTCTACCACCCCAAGGCAACCACAACTAAAACTAACCTTAAATTACTATTTAAACTCCAAAAACTGCTAGATCACCTGAAAAAATGTATCACCAAGGATGGCGATATCCACCCCAACCCAGGTCCTAACACCATCCGAGGCTCTATACCCTTGAATCCCGCCGGAAGTTCTGCTGGCTCCCTCCTTATATTTCACCTCAATCTAAGAAGCATTAATAACAAAGTTCACAGCTTACATGCGTTGCTAGCTACCCACTCCCCTGACATTATGTGCCTATTGGAAACATGGCTCAAACCAGGCACTAAGGATGAAGAAATTATCCCACCTGGGTATAATATCCTTAGGGCTGACCGGACAACTAAAAAGGGTAGGGGAACAGCTGTCATGTTTAAGAATTCATTGAATGTCATAAGGAATCCACTCCAACCCCCTAAGGTCTCTAACCTAGAACTAATTGCCCTAAAGTTATGCTTAAACAGTCAAAAAAGTATTAATCTTGTAGTAATCTATATACCACCAGGAAAGAACTTAGAAAACCTAGAGCAAACCTTCAGCTGGTTAGCCACCAATTTCCCTCAAGAAACCATAGTACTAGGAGACTTCAACATTGACTGGTCCCTTCACTCCAAACACATAAATCCCCACCCGATCAACCTACATGGTTTTTCCCAAAATATTCTATCTCCCACTAGAATAGGAAACGCACAACAAAAAGAGAGTATTATTGACTGGATTCTTACCAACAAGGGTACAAATAACTATACTGCAGCGACCCTTCCCAACGACCTTAGTGACCATCTTATTACTTATATCAGAAAACTCAGATGCCCATCCACAAACCCCCCACCAACCAGACTAATTAGAAACAACAAGAAATTTGTCCCTAACCAATTTCTTGCAGAACTCAAATCTTGTAATTGGTCCATCCTAAAAACTTTATCCCTAGATGAGAGTGTGTCATATTTTAACGACACTTTCCTCAAGATACTTGACTCTCACGCCCCAAAGCGACTTATCAGAACCAAGCAACAAATTGCACCTTGGTTAACAGGAGATACCAAAACTAAAATAAAACTCTGGGACCAAGCCTGGAGCAAATGGAGAGCTACCAAAAATCCCCTAGATCGCATTAAGTTTCAACAGCTTAGAAACTCAACAAAAACTGCCATTACTATAGATAAAAAACAATATTTCTGTCACCTCCAAGATAAAAATCAGCATAACCCAAAGAAATTTTGGGCTGGACTCAATAATCTCCTCCATCCTGGCAAATCCACCACCCCCACCCCTGAGAAACTCATTGGGAAAGATGCAGAAGAAATAGCCAACACCTTTAACTCTTTTTTTACAGAGACTATTCAGTCCCTAGCCAGTCAACTCTCCACTACTCCCCCAATGGTACCCCTAACTAATGACCCAGATCACCCCCCTTTTAACCTACAGCCAATATCCACCTCCTATATACGTACCCTTCTGAAAAAGCTCAAACCAACCACCCTTGCGGCGGACCAAGTCCCAGCAGATTACTTACAAATTGCATCAGATGCCATAGCCTATCCCATATCTATCTTGATTAACAGAACCATAGCTGAAGCTACCATTCCCTCTATTTGGAAAATCTCCTATATCATCCCTCTTCACAAAGGGGGAACCTCCAAGGACACATCCAACTACAGACCCATTGCAATACTGTCTCCACTAGCCAAAATTATGGAACGGTGTGTTCACAAACAGCTCATAAACTACCTCACCCTTAATAGTCTATTGTCCCACACCCAGCATGGTTTTCGCCCCCATCATAGCACAACCACAGCCCTTCTCTCTTTTGTTGACTCAGTCAACAACAATCGCAATAATAAACTAATATCCTCCGCTCTCTTTCTTGACCTGTCAAAAGCCTTCGACATGGTCAATCACCAGCTCCTTCTCCACACCTTGGAAACCCTACATCTTAGTAACCTCACTATTAGTTGGTTTAATGCTTACCTCACAGGTAGAAAACAAGCCGTCCAGTGGCAAACCAAGCTATCTGACCTACTCCCAAATAACATTGGTGTTCCCCAGGGCTCTATACTTGGTCCCCTACTCTTCTCTGTCTTCATAAATGATCTTCACTCAGTTATCCCTAAAGCCTCCTGCATTCAATATGCTGATGACTCCACCCTGATCTGCTCTGACATCTCTCTCACCAAACTCCAAGCTACAACCCAGAATTGCTTTACCATAGTCGAAAAATGGTTCTCCAAATTAAAACTTTTACTAAATCCTACTAAAACCAAGTTGCTGCTATTTTTTCCCTCTGTATCTAACTACCAAGGTAAAGAACCTCCAAGCGCCAATAACCCTACCTTCCACGTGGTTTCCACCAATGGCACCATCATAGAGCCTGTCTCCTACACCAAACTACTTGGTGTGACCATCGACCACAAGCTCAAATTTGATATGCACATCACCCTAACCATTAATTCTGTTAACAAGAAGCTCGGCTCCATGTATAGAATAAAAAACTTCTTAACCCCCCACACCAAGCTAACCATAGCTCGCACCCATCTCCTCTCCACCCTCCTATATGCCTCCCCTATATTTTCATTCCTCAACAAGAGTGAGCTAAATAAACTCTCTATAGCTTATAACCACATAGCCAGATTCATAACAGGGATACCTTATCGACCCCACCACTGCCTAAACCTAAAGGCACTTGAATGGTTAGAACTGTCCAACATTCTCAAAATCAGCCAGCTTACTGAGGCATTTAAGATAATTAACCAACCAGACAAAACCCCCTCACTGAGTAAAATACTTACCCCCTACTCCAACCTAAACTGCCTCAGATCTTCTAAAAGTGCCCAGGTACAAACCATCAAATCCAACAACTCTGGAGGTGATGCCCTCTACGCCAACTCCATTGGTAGGCTATGGAACTCCCTCCCAACCAGCCTAAGACTTACAACCTCGCTTAATCAATTCAAAAAACGCCTCAAAGAATTCCTCATGTCCCACTGGCTATGCCCCTGTACCAAACCTGACTGACAAAAAGTCTGAGCCGTTATTCACCCCAGAATTTAACCTCTTCCCTCTAGGCTGTACAATTGAAACATGCGAGACTATTTTTACTTAAGTTCTGTGCCTGCTTGTTACAGTATGCAAAGCCAAATGTTTATTTTTATTCTCTATTTTAACTGTATGTTAAGCCAATTGTTATTTTTATTGTCTTTCTCTTTATAATGTTTTCATCTGTATGAATTGTATGAATTGTACCTTATTAATTGTACCTTCTTTTCCTCCTGGAGCTTTTCTCCCCGGGCCTCTACTGAAAATGGACATGTATCCAGCTAGACTAGCCCGGTAAACAAATGTAAAATAAAAATAAATAAAATAAAATAAAATTATTACAAGCTGTGGCCTCAAAAAACAGAAAGGTTCCCTTTAGAATGTAAAAAACAATTCCAAATTGGCGTTTTAATAAGTTATTCTGATGATTCTGATGATTATCACCACAGACGTAGTATACAGCACATGTCCTGTTATTGAGAACGAACTACAACCAGTCCAATAAAGATGGCGCCCAATGCTCCAAAAGATAGACACAGTTAATACAGCTCAATGTCACAGGAATAAGTCAATATAAATTTCCCTGGTGTTAGTAAGCCCATGTTATTTTTGTACACTGAAAATTGCAAAAGTGTTTAGTCACACACACTACTCATGATATGTGATAGTTCCAAAAGCTTGATATTCAAACGCCCAATATGATTAAGCAACCAGAACTCTGTAATTGCTCAAATCACTACATATAAATGTTCCCTTAGTAAAATATTGCAGAGAATGTACTAGATGCATACAATGTTCCAAAAGCTTCACCCGGCCCTTCCATTAGCATAGCCCGATGTCAGGCATTCAAGAATCAGTTCAAACACACAGGAAAGCTGAAAGACTTGCTTGTTACCACTCCAACAGCTGTAAAGACAAAATGGAATGAATATATCCACAGTTGTCGGGAGGAGAAAAACAAAAAACAAAGCTATATGCCTCACTAGTGGTATTACGCTTAAATGTATCCTCATGAGGTTGAGCTGTGCCTGATGCACAACACGCCACAGGCCAACAGCAAGGGAGAGCAGGTGAACTATGAGTTAAGCAGCCCCTGCAATTATGGCAACTGCACGGCTCCAAAAAGACCTGATAGCAATACAAAACAGAAGGAAGCCAGCAGACTGAAGCATTCAGTGTTTATTCCAAACTAGCTCATAAGCATGATATAAAATAAAAAAAGAACCAACAGATGTTGCCAATATACTGGCCGACAGATTCAGTGCCACCTTTACCCCTCTCTCCCCCCAAAGGACCAATCCCAATACCATTACACTGCCAGGCACCCAGTTTTACTGCTGCACAGGTTAAAACACCACTGCCCAAGGCCAAGAATACAGCTTCTATTGGACTTGACAATATCCCTGGATGTGTTCTGCATGAACTACAGAGTGACCTGGCACCTCACCTGTGTTCCCTGTTCAGTCACAGCCTCACCTCAGACTTTATCCTTACCAAATTGTGCACTGCTACAGTCACCCCTCTCCACAAAGGAGGAGCAACTGCAGACCATGAGAACTATCACCCCATTAGCCTGACAAGTCTGTTATGCAAAGCCATGCACCTAATAAACAGGGATATGGGAATCTCCAGACTCAGGATCCCACACAGTTTGGTTTTTTGAAGGGTAGGTCATGTCTGCTCAATCAACCTGGAAAACTTCTCTGAGTCAGTCACCTGAGCTGCAGATGAAGGCAAGGTGGCTCATACAGCCTAACCTGATCTGACCAAAGCCTTTGATAGCATTCCCCACTCAGGAATCATGCAAAACCTCACTAAGCTAGGCATCAACCCCTATATCACTAGGCGGGTTGCAAACTGTCTCAGAGGAAGAACTCACAGTGTGAAAATAGGTGCCTCCAAGTCAGACTGCTGAGCAGTCATAAGTGGAGTCCCACAGGGTTCTGTCCTGGGTCTTCTCCTGTTTGGTATCTACTTCTCTGGGGTCCATGCCAACATGAAGGGACTCTGGATGACAAAGTTTGCAGACAGTTGCAAGTTGGGAGCTATTATTAACTACCAAGTGATGTTGGCATCCTACAGAAGGGCCTCACTGAGACCAATGACTAATGTTAGAGCCATGGCCTTAAGCTCAATGTCAGAAAATGTCTTGTCATCTTGTTAGGGAAAAACCCTGTTGCCATGAATTACAACATCAATGGTAGTTCTCTGAACACAGAAGGCGTTATAACAGATCCGGGTACACAGGTTAACAGCGATGTCTCTTCTGACCACCACATTTCTGGTGTGGTCAGAAAGTCCTTCTATGTGGCAGATCTCATTATGAATGCTTTTGCATCCAGGAAGGAAGAAGTTATTGTCCCCCTGTACTCTTCTTGACAGAGTGACATGTTTTTTTTCAGCATACATATTCTGATGGCTGTGAGGTATGAAAATGAAATGTATATCAACATT
>NC_056737.1:1514384413-1514424413 GCF_019279795.1 Protopterus annectens
ATTTACCCACAGAGCAGTGTTATGTCTGTCAAATCCTTGCCAAATCTGTGAAGACTGACATTACAATATCCCCTTCACTGTCCTTTTTCTTTGCCCATTTGGAATTGCCACAGTAGATAATCTGTTGCCATTTCTGCCTGTCCTCTGAATCTTGCTCTCTCACTAAAACAACCTGCATGTCCTCTCTCACCACACCCAGAAACCTTATCTGAGGCCTTTCTCTCTTCCACTTCCTGGCTACTATATCCCTCTCCAACTTTGTCTCATATCCATCCAACATGGCCTGAACCTCTCATATACACATTGCTAAACTGGTGCACTTGTGTCACACCCAGTGCAAAACTAACATCTGTAATTCTATATGCAGCTCTGACTCCTGCCTTTTTGTCAGTGGCACTGTCTCCAACACATATAACATAGCTGGTCTCACTTACCCTCTTGTAGACCTTACATATCATGTTTACTGGTACTCATCTGTCACAAATCACTCCAGACACTCTTCTCCACCTTCTCCATCCTGCCTGTACTCTCTTCTTCACCTGTCCCCGACAATCATCATTACTCTTAAATCTTGATACCAATCATTTAAACACATCTACCTATGCCAAATCTGCTCCATGCATTCTCAACATTCTGCTATCCCTCTCTCATTCACACAAATATATTCTGTCATAGTCGTGCTGACCTTCATTACTCCCTCTCTGCAGCATATCTCCACCTCTCTAGGGTCTTCTAAATCTGCTCCTTACTCTCAATACAGATCACACTCAATGATATCCCTCTGTAGTTACTACAGCTCTGTACATCAACTTTATTCTTAAAACCATACCCAAGCACTTTCTCTCCACCCCTCATGCAACCTCACACTTCCCAAGATATCAGCAAATAATCCAGCTAAACACACCACTGCCATTTCCCATAAACAACTCCATACTTCCACAGGTATGTAATGTGGACCAACAGGCTGTCCAGTAGTCATCCTCTTTATAGCTATCCTTACATCCTCCTTGTTAAGCCGTTCCACTTTCTGATTCACAATACCCACATCACACAATTTTCTCTGTGTCATTCTCTTCACTCATCAGTCTCTCAAAGTACTCTGTCCATGTGCTCAACACACTCTACTCACTTGTGAGTACATTTACCTCATTATCCTTTATCACCCTTATCTGCTGCACATCTTTCCTAGCTCAGTACATCTGTCTAGCCAATCAATAAAACTCTTTTCATCTCTTCTTAGTGTCCAACCTGTCATACAACTCTTCATACGCCTCATCCTTAGCCTTTGCCACCTCTCTGTTTGCCATGCACCTCATCTCTTCATACTCCTGCCTACTTTCCTCATCTCTCTGACAGTCACACTCACTGAGCTAATCGAAGGAAAGACACTGAACAAACTCAGATCTATAAAATATAACATTAAGTATCATTTTTTTTGCTTCTTTTTTTCGAGTTATTTATACCACTTTATCTACTGCATACTTTTCTAGCTAGTTTCACTGTGTGTGAGGTATTAACTGGAAATTGTCCACTTTTATTAAGCATCTGTTTGGGTTGTTTGATTCTGATCTCCTGCCAAGGAGAATGTCATATAACTTGTTTGCAGTTAAAAGCTTTCTCTAGAGGCTCTTTTATCTGTTTAAAACTTTCATTTAAAGGCTCACTGCTGCTTTTCTGCTGTGAGAAACATTTCTGCAGTTTGTTTCTACCTAAGTAGTGTGGATATTTGTAGCATTGTCCATATTCAGGCTTGTGTTTGGGCCTAGTGTTTGTGGAGGCTGTGTGTCTGAGCACATGTTCAAGGACATCTTGGTTTAGCCAAAGTCATTAGGCGTTTATAGGTTCATAGTTTCATAGGTTGGTACTAGGCTATCGGCCCTAGGGCCTATACAAGCCTAGCCATGACAATTCCCTTGTTGTTTAAACCCACAGTGTTTACTTCCCTGGACCCCTGTCTATTAGGGTGACTGACGTGATTCCCGAGGTGGATTGCCTATCTCCCATCCAATTGTCAAGGTTCCTTTTGAAGAGGGCCAAAGAGGTGTTCTGCTTGACACGTATGAGCAGTCTCTTCCAGAGTATGGGTAGTCTCTGGGTCAGGAACCTATCCCTCCAGCATGTCTTGTTCGTTGTGACGATGAGGTTTAGTTCCCTAGAGCATGTGGTTCTGAGGGATTGGGATTTCTTTAGGTGGAGCATGTCCAACAGCTCAGGGTTAGACACGGCCTTGTAAGTTAAGCAGAGGTTGCCTCTGAGTAGGTGATATGTGACAGAGTATATCTGGAGCTTTTTAAACTGTCGGCATAGGGCATCTGTTTTAGGCCTGTGATTTGTTTAGTGAGATATTTCTGAGGCCTTTCCAACTGTTGCAGAAGTCTCATGAGGTACATACCAAATGGGATGTTGTACTCTATAATGGGTCTAATGAGGGATGAGAACAGTGAGACAATGACCTCCTCCATTCTGGATGAAAAGCCCTTTGTGATGAGATGTGCCACATAGAAGGATTTCCTCACTGTTGTGGTGATGTGGTTATCAAAGGTGAGACCACTGTCCACCTGTGTTCCTAGGTCTCTCATCACACTTTCAGTGTTTAGAGTATTGCCGCCTATGTGGTAGTTCATGGGTACATGTTTTTTCCCAAAGGGGATAACTATACATTTCTTGGCATTGAGCTTGAGTCCATGACTCTGGCACCAAGCATCTGTTTCTGTAAGGCCCTTTTGTAGGATATCTACATCATTTGGGGAATCGATAATGGCTCCCAGTTTGCAATCATCTGCGAACTTTGTTAGCCAGAGTCCCTTAGTGTTGGCCTGTACTTCAGAGAAGTAGATGCCAAATAAGAGCGGTCCCAGGACTGAACCCTGAGGTACTCCACTTGTCACTTGTCTGGAGCTGGATCTGGAATTGGATATTTTTACAGTGTGTGTTCTGTCAGTAAGCCAATTGGCAACCCATTGAGTGATGTAGGGATTAATGCCCCGCTTGGTAAGTTTATCTATGATTCCAGAGTGGGAGATGGTATCAAAGGCCTTGGTGAGGTCCAGATAGGCTGTGTGGACCGCCTCACCCTCATCCACTGCTCTAGAGACTGATTCAAAGAAATCAGTCAGGTTGAGGAGACAGGATCGGCCCTTCAAGAACCCAAATTGGGTGAGGTCCAACATTTGAAGGTTGCCAATGTCTTTGTTTATAAGTTCCATGATAATGCATTCCATGGCCTTTCAGACCAGGCTTGTCAGGCTGATGGGGCAGTAGTTCCCAGGATCCAGGGTGGATCCTTCCTTGTGAAGTGGGATGACTGTAGCTGTGTGTCATTCAGTGGGCATGAAGCCTGAGGTGAGGCTGTGGTTGAACATGACGCTTGGGTGAGGTCAGTTCATTTTCTAGTTCATGTAGTACACAGCCTGGGATATCATCTGGTCCCATGGATGCTGCATTGTTATCTTTGGAAAGTGTGGTTTTTACCTGTGTGGCTCTGATAACTGGAGTTTGGCAATCTTCTGGTATTGGGATGAGCCCTTTAGGGGGTGAGGGGGGGGTGAAAATGGCACTAAATCAATCTGAAAGGATATTGGCGATATCCTTGGGATCAGTATATTTAATGCCATTCTGTTGTAGCTCAGAGCAGATTTGAGCATTGCCACTTAGATTTTTGACATATGTATAGAATACCTTGTGGTTGTCTTTGTAATCTTTGGCAATTCTATTTTCGTAACTAGCTTTGGAGGATTTTATGAGGGATCTCAGCTTTTTGCTAAGGCTGGTAATGGAATTTTTTGCGTCTTGGGATTTTCCTCTTTTCTGCAACAGTTTCTTCCTTCTGTTATATATTTTGTTTATGGCTGAGGACCACCAGATTGGCTTCCTTTTTTTTGGAGGAGAGTGGCTTGGTTCTGTTTGTTTATGGCTGAGGACCACCAGATTGGCTTCCTTTTTTTGGAGGAGAGTGGCTTGGTTCTGTTAGGGATGGCACAACTCATACATGAGTGTATGTGCTTGTACAGTGCCTTAGTGCCTATTTCAGTAAGAGGGGATTGTTTATGGTCATTGGCTCACTGGGGTCACCTGGACTGCAGCTTAGAGTAAGCACCTCATTGGTTCTTTTGAGCTTTTTTTTAAAGTTATCTCAGATTTCAACTTTCTTTTACCTAAGAAGTTTGTGAGTGTTTCTGCCATTTCACACTGAGCTAATCAAAGGAAGGACACTGAGGAAACTCGGATCTATAATATATTACATTAAGTATCCTGTTTTTTTGTTTTTTTTTTAATTATTTATAGCACTTTGTCTACTGCATACTTTTCTAGCTACTTTCAATGTGTGGTGAGGTATTAACTGGAAATTGTCCACTTTTATTAAGCATCTGTTTGGGTTGTTTGATTCTGATCTCCTGCCAAGGACAGTATAACTTGTTTGCAGTTAAAAGCTTTCTCTAGAGGCTCCTTTATCTGTTTAAAACTTTCATTTAAAGGTTCACTGCTGCTTTTCTGCTGTGAGAAACATTTCTGCAGTTTGGTTCTACCTAAGTAGTGTGGATATTTGTAGCATTGTCCATATTCAGGCTTGTGTTTTGACCTAGTGTTTCTCGAGGCTGTGTGTCTGAGCACATGTTCAAGGACATCTTGGTTTAGCCAAAGCCATTAGGCATTTCAGTGAGAGGGGATTGTTTATGGTCATTGGCTGACTTGGGTCACCTGGACTACAGCTTAGAGTAAGTACCTCATTGGTTCTTTTGAGCTTTTTTTTTAAGTTGTCTCAGGTTTCAACTTTCTGTTACCTAAGAAGTTAAGTTTGTGAGTGTTTCTGCCATTTCACACTGAGCTAATCAAAGAAAGGACACAGCAAACTCGGATCTATAATATATAACATTAAGTATCCTGTTTTTTTGCTTATTTTTTCAAGTTATTTATAGCACTTTGTCTACTGCATACTTTTCTAGCTAGTTTCACTGTGTGTGATGTATCAACTGGAAATTGTCCACTTTTATTAAGCATCTGTTTGGGTTGTTTGATTCTGATCTCCTGCCACGGAGAGTGTCATATAAATTGTTTGCAGTTAAAAGCTTTCTCTAAAGGCTCCTTTATCTCTTTACTCACTGCTGCTTTTCGACTGTGAGAAACATTTCTGCAGTTTGTTTCCCACTCTCCCTCCCTATTTGTATGCTGTTCTTATAGTTGGTGGCTTTGCAGTTGCCCGCCCCTACTGTAAATTTGATCTGGGACACTCGTCCCAGTCTAGTGTTATTACCTCACTCTGCCTAATACAGGGAGAACATTTGAAAAGGCCAATCCACTTAGTTTCTGCTCTTCCTTTCTCTCTTTCCACTTAAACAAAAATTTCTAAGCTTGTTTCCTGCCTTTCCTGTGGGTAGTATAGTCTGGATACAGATTTACTGTGTCCAGGACTGTTTGTGTGATTCTGAGCCCCCAAGCCTTTCTGTGTTAGAGGGAAGCCTTCTAGCTCAATTTGTTTTCTTAGAACTAGCCAGTATTTTAGTTTCAGCACTCAAGTCTTTTTCTTTAAGCTCCGTACTTGTTCAGAACTCGTTGTAAGCACTAAATAAGCTACAAATTACTACAGCACTAAACTTTCCTCACTTGTCTAGAGGAAAACAGTTTCTAGTACATAACAAATAAGCACCTGTCCAGGCATGTCTAAGCGTCAGCTCCCGGTATTTTCTCCTGTCTACCTGATGAATCTGGGAATCTTGGGGCAATGCAGCAATTGCCTCATGTACACAGACAACCCTCTCCTCCTACCACCCAACACTACAACCTGTGAGAGATGCACATATATAGCCAAACTGGAAGTAAAGCTCTCTTCACCCGAGACTGGACTAGATAGTCAAAAGGATAAGGTAAACACTTGCACCACACCACACTCATCACATAGTCCCTCAAAACCTACACCACCAAAACACACACATAGAAACACAAAACACACACCTACATTCATGGAGGCTATCAGTAAAAACCTGCCCAAACAACAGGGACCTCCAAATCAGAAACGCAAGCAACCTCCACCCCAACACAACCCAAATGAAACATAGCTCACAAACTCAGTGTTCCACTCTACCAGAGCCCATAAGGCATAACAAAGTACCCAACACTCTAGCCATAGGTGACTTTGTAGTCAGGCACACTGATGTTCCACTCACCAGGCTAAACGAGGAGAAAGTCAGCTGCCTTTTGGGAGACCAGGATCTGCCACATAATGCATGCACTCAGGTCACTCCACAACAAGTACAAATATGACTCTGTCATTGTCCATGTTGGCATGAATGACCTGAGATGTACCTCCCTGCACTACATGAAAAGGGAAATGGAGGAGCTGTCCGATCATGTAACCCAGGCAGGTATGACCCTAGCCCTGATTAGCATCCTGCCATCACCAGAATGATACCACAGTACAAGGACAAAATGATTGACTTCAACAACTGGCTAAACTTCTGGTGTCATTCTAAGGGGATCCAGTATCTGTCTGCCTGGGATAACATGATCGACAACCCACGATGCTTTACCAGAGATGGCCTGCACCTGTCGCCCCTGGGATTCCGGATACTGGCTAAGGCTCTAGCCATCCCTATAGTGCCTTTTTTAGTCAAGGTTCAAATTACAAATTCACCACCCTAACAGGTACAAGCAAGCAAAATCTGAGGGTATTGGTACTCAATGCTAGAAGTCTAAACCTCAAAATGCACTCACTCAAGGCACTCCTTAAAATGGAGAACATCGACATCTGTGAAGTGACAGAGACCTGGTTCAAGGCTCCAGAGAGTACCCCTGCATTACCAGGCTATAATTCATACCACACCATTCGGCCACCTAACCTGGACTGAAACACTAAATGTGGAGGCGTGTCCATATTCATTAAGAATATCCACACCTCCAGGCTAGTTGCTCAGCATAATGCATCCGAGATTATCCAAGTGCAACTAACTCTGGGCAAGACCTCAATCCAAATTGTAGCTTGCTACAGATCCCCCACCATGCCCCAGGATTCCCACGCCTCATTTCTTGATACACTGGAAAATATTAGGGTACAACCTAACAACCAAATAATGGACGATTTCAACTACCCCACCATTAACTGGGAAAACTACTCATGTACCAACTCTTGTGCTCAACATTTTCTGGAATTCATAAATTCCAATGCCGTGGATTAACTTATCCACACACCCACCAGGGGCAATAATATCCTAGACCTGGTTATTACCAACATGGGTAACCAGTGCTCCACACCAGAGGTCAATTCTTTGTTGGTCAGATCGGACCACAAGCTAATCACCCTAGACATACACATCCCCACCCCCCATTAGGAAAACCACCGTAAATAAATTCTCCAAAGCCAACTTCACGACACCCATGCTGATGGACAATAGAGGTATGACTACTGAGTCCTACACAAATGCACTTTATAAGCACTTACATGAGTGCATGGATTGTGCAATCCCTAACAGAACCAAGATGCTATCCTCCAAAAAAAGGAAGCCAATCTGGTGGTCCCCTGCCATAAACAAACTCTACAACAGAAGAAAGAAACTGTTGTAAAAAAGAGTAAAATCCCATGATTGGAGGAACTCCCTGGTCAGCCTCAGTAAGAAGCTGAGATCCTTCATAAAATCATCCAAAGCTAGTTATGAAAACAAAATCACCACTGACTCTAAAGACAACCACAAAGCATTCTATAGCTATGCCAAGAATCTCAATGGCAACACTCACATCTGCTCTGAGTTACAGCACAATGACACTAAATATACAGAACCAACTGATACTGCCAACATCCTGGCAGATAGGTTCAGTGCTAACTTTACCCCCCTCTCATCCCCTAAAGAACCCATCTCTATACTGGAAGAATGCAAAGTTCCTGTAATCACAGCTGCACAGGTAAAAAACACACTCTCCAAAGCCAAGAACACAGCATCCATGGGACCTGACAACATCAGAGGCTGCATTCTACATGAACTACAGAACGAACGGGCACCCCACCTAAGTACCATGTTTAATCATAGCCTCACCTCAGGCTATGTTCCCACTGAATGGCACACAGCGACGGTTATCCCACTCCACAAAGGGGGAGCCACCATGAACCCCAGAAACTACTGCCCCATTAGCCTGATGAACCTGATCTGGAAGGCTATGGAACATATAAACAATGACATTGGTAATATCCAAACTCTGGACCTCACCCAGTTCGGGTTTGTAAAAGGCAGATCATGTCTCCTAAACATGATAGACTTCTTTGAAGTGGTTACCAAAGCCATAGATGAGGGTAAGGTGGTTCGCACAGCCTATCTAGATCTCGCCAAGGCTTTTGACACCATCCCCCACTCTGGAATTATAGATAAGCTCACTAAACTAGGTATAAATCTCTATGTTACAACATGGGTTGCCAACTGGCTCACTGACAGAACCCACACTGTGAAAGTAGCAGACTCCAAATCCAACTTCAGACCAGTGACAAGAGGAGTACCACAGGGTTCACTCCTAGGTTCTATCCTGTTTGGTATCCACTTCTCTGAAGTACAGGCTAACAGAAGGTCTTTGGCTAATGAAGTTCGCAGATGACTGCAAACTAGGAGCCATAATCAAAACTCCAAATGATGTGAACATCCCTACAAAAGGGCCTCACCAAGACCGATGCCTGATGTCAAAGCCATGGCCTCAAGCTCAGTGCCAAAAAGGGCATTGTCATCCCTTTTGGTAAAAACTCTGTGCCCATTAACTACCACATAGGCAGTAGTCTACTTAACACCGAAAGTGTGATAAGAGACCTTGGGACACAGGTGGACAGTAGTCTCTCCTTTGATAATCACATTACCACAGTAGTCAGGAAATCCTTCTACATGGCACACCTCATCACAAAAAGTTTCTCATCCAGGAAAAAAGAGGTAATTGTTCCCCTCTACTCATCACTCATTAGACCCATTATAAGAGTACATTGCCCCTTTTGGTATGTATCTCACAAGACATCTACAACAACTGGAAAGGCCACAGAAATACCTCACAAAGTGGATTACCAGCCTCAAACAGATGCCCTACACAGACCATCTAAAAAAACTGCAGCTTTACTCCGTCTCATATCGCCTACTCAGAGGCGATCTCTGTCTAATACACAAAGTTATGTCAAACCCAGAGCTTTTGGACATGCTCCACTTAAAGAAATCCCAATCCCTCCGAGTTACATGCTGTAGGGACCTAAACCTTGTCACCACAATAAAAAGAACATGCTGGAGGGATAGATTCCTGTCCCAGAGACTTCCATACTCTGGAGCAAACTACCTATCTATAACAAACAAAGCTCCTCATTACTCTTCAAGAACAATCTTGATGATGGGATGGGAGATAGGAAATTCACCCCGGGGATCACTTCTGTGGCTCTGCTCAACAGTGGCACAGGAAAATAATTTTCTTGGGTGGTGAAAGGCAGGGCACCTTTTGGCTAGGCTTACATAGGCCCTAGGGCCAATAGCCTAGTACCTACCTATGAACCTATGAACTCCTTCTTCCCAAACCTCTTTCTCTGTATACTGTCTTGTACTTCCTCAGTCCACCACCATACCTTCTCCTTGTACTACTTCCTCCATCCACATGTCACACCAGGCACCTTTCTAGTGGCCTCCTTTAGTAGCTCTGCTGTACTTAACCAGATGTTTGGTAAATAGACACTGCCATCCAGTGCCTGTCTTAACTCTTCCTTGAGCTCCACCTCACAATCACCCTTTTCCAATTCACACCATGTGATCCTTGGTGCCAAAGTCACACTTCCCCTCCTCTTGATCACCAACATCATCTTACAAACCAATATTCTATGGTGCATAAATACACTTTCCCCTGTCACCACTTTAGAGTCTCCAATCTCCTTCAAACTGGCCCTTCTACATTGGATATATTCCACCTGTGTGCATCTTACTCCACTATTGTATGTCACCCTATGCTCCTCCCTCATGTTATAGTACATATTCACCACAGCCATGGCCATCTGTTTTGCAAAATCCACTACCATGTCACCATCTGCATTCCTTTTAACACCATACATACCCATCACTTCCCCATCCCCTCTGTTCCCTTCACCAACATGCCCATTGACATCTGCTGCAATAACCACTTTGTTACTCTTGGATACAGTCATCACATCATCCAAATGACTTCATATTTATCTTTCTCATCCAACACACAACCAACTTGTGTAGCATATGAGCTCATCGCCAACCTTGGGGCACCGACCACAGTACAACACCAGGGTACAAAGCCCAACATGCTGGAGTTGGGTAGCACCCACACAATAGATGGTGAGTGTGCAGGTAAGGGCCCAGTGAGGATTAGTACACTAATGTATCACAATACTTGTATCTGTAGAGTATTTACATCCATGCGTCAAGTCAGATTGCAATTGTGGATGGGGTTTTCTAATGCACAGAGCTACACATCTATGGTGAAGACAGCAAATTGTGTAGTATTGGGGTTTGTACTGTAAATGTGCAGACATGCTGCATCCATCCTGTACTAAGTCCACATGTGAGTCTGCTGACAATACCGCTCTCTCACAACTACCTAGGTCCCGCTGGTCTGCATATGGGATAGCAGCCTGAAGCTGGTGAGTATAAAATTGTTCTGTTGTGGTTTGGCAGTACCCCAGACATGTGAAGGGCATGCAGTTTACCATGCACATGACTATCACTAATAGCCATAATGCTTTATGTGCATGTTCACTTGTGGTGGGGTTAAACTGCATTGCATCACAGTGATCACCACAGGGGCCTATCTAAGGAGAATTTAACATTCCTGAAGCATACTTCACAACTTTTCAGTGCAAGATGTCTGGACAGAGGCCAGCAAAATGGGCTGGACAAATGGCCTAAGGTAGGAGCATGTGTGAAACATTACTAGTATACAGTGAATATGAAATGTGTACACACCCCTGTTAAGATGCCAGGTGTTTCTAACACATACAAATTGGGACCACACTATGGCAGTCCACACCTCTTCCAAACTTTAATATGACCCATAACATGAACAGTTCACTTGTAAAACCAAGCATCTGGACTCATGTATTGCACCTACAAGCCTGGACAAGTGAGACGGTGGCAGACATTGTATCAGCATGAAGTTTCAATTAGGTATGATACCTGATGCTGCCATATGTGTCAGTACACTCACTGTGGCCTATTTGGCAACAGTATCACATACATGGGCATTGTTAAGGCATACAGACTATTTATAGATTCCAAACACCTGGATATTCCCGACACATATGTACAGAGAACTGTACAATATTTTAACATGCTGCATGTGAGGTAGATGCTGTTACCACACTATATAAAGTAATGGCATCAGGAGGTGGTCACCAGCCATCTATGGTACACACATAAAAATGGTATAAGCCACACAAGATATGATTCACACACACACACAAACACACACACACACACACACACACACACACACACACACACACACACACACACACACACACACACACACACACACACACATATCCAATATTGGGATTACAACTCCTGCCTATCTAGTTATTGCTACTATAGTGTTACACAGTTATCAGATGTGCCACAGAGGTTATAGAATTTCACCTCGTCCAAAGGTACTTCTAAGGTGAATGATATTAACAGGACTACTAAATTGGAGTAAGAAGAAGTGTAAAGGGTGGTACACAAGTCAAAAATGGTATAACCCACACAGTACATGATATACACACACACTCTCACACACACACACACACACACACACACACACACACACACACACACACACACACACACACACACACACACACACACACACACACACACACACACACACAAACACACACCCTTGCCAGTATTGAGATTAGATCTCCTGCCTATCTAGTTATTTGTACTACAGTGAGGAAAAAACAAATAAGGATACTGGAAACACATGACCTACCTGCTGCTGTTTTTTTTTGTATTCTATTTGTACTATAGTGTTACACAGTTACTGCATTTACTACAGAGCTTACAGAACTTACAACTGGCCAAAGGTGCTGATAACTACACAGCGGAGGTAAAGTATTACAGGTGGCAGGAAGTCTGCCTTCAGTTTCTCCCTTACATCTTGCTAGTTCTTTCTGTCTTGCACTTCAAATAACATTATAGCTTTGCATTTCAACAGATTATTGTATCAATAAGCGCATCACACCTGGGAGCCATCAGCAGTACTCGTTCATCACAGAATTATCCCCAGTACTTACTAGCGATGACAACCCCTCCTAGTATGATTGAAGTGCAGTTTTCTGTGCTTTCACCCATTAATCTAGTGCACTTGTCCATTCTGATGCACTGTTGCAGCTGCCTCATGTACACAGACAACCGTCTCCTCTAAACTCCAAACACTCAGACCTGTGAGAGTTACCGCTATATCACTAAATGTGGAAATATGCACTCTTCAGCAAAGACTGGTCAAGAGGATAAGATCAACACCTGCACCACACCATGTGGAACACATAGCTCACCACAACACCTACTATGACAGCCCTGACATACACTGAAAAGCCACAAATCCACCTTCACAGAGGCACTCAATGGACATTTAGCCAAACAGCAAAGACCAGCAAGACAGACACCTACTCAGACACCATGACATAGCACATGCCAAAGGACACATATATCACCTACACAGTGTGCTGCTCAACCTAAGTTCCTAAGGCTAACCACCTTGCACAATACAGTGATCAATGGTGACTCAATGCAGCACACAGATGTCCCACTCACTAAGTTGATTATGGAGGAGGTAACAGCCAACTGTCTATCACATGCCAGTATCCAACACATGACACATCCAGTCAGGCCACTCCACAACAACTATAAGTATCACTCTGTCATCATCCATGTGGGTGTGAATGACCTGAGACACACCTCCCTGGACTACATGACAAGAGACATGGTTGAACTCTAGGATTATGTGGTCCAAGCAGGTGTGACAGTAGCCCTGAGCAGTATACTGCCATCACCCAGAATGATGCTGTAGTACTATCAACAGATAATTGACTGCATCATTGGCTTATGTGTTGTGTGCCATTCTTAGGAGCTCCAGTATCTCTCTGCTTGGGATAACAAGATTGACAGACCTCAATGCTTTGCCAGAGATGTCCTAAATCTGTCAGCCCTGGGTTTCCAGGTACAGGGTAAGTGTCTTGCCACCCCTATAGTGCCTTATTAGGCAGTGTTCCAAATCAATTTGCCACCATAACAGCTAGACATGTATGCAATCCGAGGGTCATGCTGCCCAACAGTAGACATCTAACTGTCAAGATGCAGTCACTCAAAGCACTCCTCAGATTGGAGGACATTGACATTTGTGCTGTAACGGAGAGGTGGTTCGCAGCAGCAGACAGTAGCCCTGCACTAACAGGCTATGACGCATTCCACAGCTGTCAGCCCCCAAACATGGACCACACCTCCACAGGTGGTGTTGTCTCCATAGTCATAATGGATATGCACACCTCCAGACTAGTATCCCAGCATAATGCATCAGAAGTATTTCCGGTACAACTGACTTTGGGTAATAGTGCAATCCGCACCATATCCTGTTATCGGTCCCTATCTATGTCCCTAGGCTGCCAATGCACATTCCTCAACACCCTGGCATCTATGAAGGTCCAACCCAACACTGACAAAGTAGGAGACTTCAACTACCTCTCCATCACCTGGGGAAAGTAGTCAAGCACCAGTACACTGGCCTAATGCTTCCTGGAATTCATCATTTCCAATGCCCTGGACTGGCTCATACTGACCCCAGTAGTGGATGCAACAACCTTGACCAGTGTTGATTGCTTACATATGGGACTGTTGCTTGACCACAGTTATCACTCCCTACCTAGTCAGATCCAAACATGATGTAATCAACATGGAACTCAACATCTCACCCACATCCCCCACAAAAGTAATTACCTTGCACAACCTCTCCAAAGTTGACTTTATAATCATAAAAACAGGGGTGGATGACTTCATTGCACCCATGCCAATGGGAAATAGCTGCATGACTGTTGAATCATACACATATGCACTGCACAAACATGTACATGAATGCATGGTACTAGCCATAGCCAACAGAACCCAGACACTGTCCTCCAAACACTGGAAGCATATGTGATGGTCCCCTGCCATTACTGAAGTGTACAACCAAAGGAGTACACTGTTGCAGAAAAAGGTGGTGTCCCAAGACTGGTGACCCCTCCCCCCCTTATTAGCCTCAAACACAACTTGGGATCCCTCATGGAATCACCTACAGGCAGCTATGAAGGCAAAATTGCAGCAGACACTAACGACAATCACAAAAGCCTTTGATAGTTATATCAACAACCTCCACAGTAATAACCACAATTGCTGTCAGTTACTGCACAATGCTAATTCATATCCTGAGACAACAGATATTGGCCACAGTCTTGCCAACACATTCAGTGCCTCTCTCCCCCCAAGGGTACAATTACAATGGCAGATGAATTCCAGGCACCCAGCATTACTGCATGCCAGGTTAGACCTGCATTGTCCACAGGCAGGAATACAGCTGCCATGGGACCCCAACATATCAATGGCTGTATTCTACATGATATACAAAGAGACCTGTCACCACACCTGTGTGCCATTGTCAGTCACACCCTCAACTCAGGCTTTGTCCCTCAAAAATGGCACACTGCTACAGTCATCCCTCTCTATAAAGGGGTAGCATCTACAGACCCTGGGGATTATTGGGCCCATAGCCTGACAAGTCTACTATGTATGGGCATGGGCTGCATCATCAGGGACCTGATTGACAAAGATATATTTGATCTGCTAACTCTGGACCCCACACAGGTTGGCTTTGTGAATGGCAGATCACGCCTGCTCAAACTGGTTGACGTCTTTGAGTGAGTCACCAGGGCTGTGTATGACAATAAGGCACTGCATACAGCCTACCTCAATCTGGCCAAGGCTTCTGATACCATTCCTCAGTCAGGAATAATTGATAAACCCAACAAACTAGGCATCAACCTCTATATCAGTGGGTGGGTTGCAATTGGCTCACAAAACACACAGTGTGGCAATGGCGAAAACCAAATCAGACTGCCAAGCAGTCACGAGTGGAGTCCCACAGGGATCTGTACTGGATAGTGTCCTGTCCAGCATCTAGTTCTTAGGAGTCCAGCCAAACACAGAGTAACTCTGGCTGCCCAAGTTCACAAAGGACTGCAAGCTGGGAGCTATCATGAACTCCACAAGTGATGCAGACATCCTAGAGAAAGGCCTCACTGAGACCAATGAGTGGTGTGGAAACCATGGCCAGAAGCTTAACACCACAAAATGCATCCCCTTTCGTAAAACACTCAGTTCCTAGTAAGTACCACATCAATGGGAGCCCAATGAACACTGTAGGCATTATAAGAGATCTGGGGACACAGGTTGACAGCATAGGTTCATAGGTTCATAGGTTCATAGGTTGATACTAGGCTATCTGCCCTAGGGCATTTATAAGCCTATCCAGAGTGTGTTTGGCTTTCACCACCCTTTTAAATTAGTTGACTGTGCCTCTGTATAGTAGGTCACAGAAGATAGCCCTTTTAAGGTTAGTTTACAGTGCCTCTGTCTAATAGGGACACAGAAGAGATCCCAGGGGTAAACCTATGATCTCCCATCCACTCGTCAAGATTTCTCTTGATGAGGGTCATTGAGAGGCTCTGCCTAACATGGATTGGGATTTTGTTCCAGAGTGAGGGGAGCCTCTGGGATATGAATCTGTCCCTCCAGCATGCCCTATTTATTTCTCTGCTGAGGTTTAAGTCCCTGGCGCATGTGGCTCTAAGGGATTTGGATTTCCTGAGGTGGAGCATGTCCATTAATTCTGGTTTGGACATGGCTTTATACGTCAGGCACAGATCGCCTCTGAGTAGGCGGTAAGCAACTGAGTAGAGTTGGAGTTTCTTTAGCCTAACTGTGTAGGGCATCTGTTTGAGTCCCTTGATCCTCTTGGTGAGGTACTTTTGGGGTCTTTCCAGTTGCTGCAGGTGTCGGGTAAGGTACATCCCAAATGGGGCATTGTATTCAATTATGGGCCTGATGAGTTATGAGTAGAGGGGCACAATGACCTCTCTTGATCTAGATGTGAACCCTTTCATGATAAGGTGGGCTATATAGAAGGTTTTTCTAACCACTTTGGCAATGTGATTGTCAAAGGAGAGATTGCTATCTACTTGGGTCCCCAAATCCCTAATTACTTCTTCCATACTTAATGGATTATCACCTATGTGGTAATTTGTGGGCACTTTGTTTTTCCCAAAGGGGATGACTATGCACTTTGTGGCATTTAGCTTTAGGCCATGGCTCTGGCACCAGTTATCCATCTCTATGAGACCCTTTTGGAGGATGCTTGTGTCAGTCAGCGAGTCGATTAAGGCACCCAGTTTGCAGTCATCTGCGAACTTGGTCAGCCATAGTCCTCCCGTGTTAGCCTGTACCTCAGAGAAATATATACTGAACAAGAGAGGTCCCAGGACTGAGCCCTGTGGGACGCCACTTGTAACTGGTTTAGAGTCTGACATGGCACCTGCAATTCTGACCATGTGGGTTCTATCCCTGAGCCAGTTTGCAACCCATCGTGTGACATAGGGGTTGATATTTAAGCTGGTGAGCTTATTTATGATGCCCGAGTGGGGTATTGGGTCGAACAGGGGTGGCTCGTCCTATCGGACTGCCGGACTGCAGCCCTCCCACCTAGAAAAAAACAAAAAAAAAATCTGTAAAACAAAAAAAAAGTCCCGCGCATGCGCGGACAACTCAGACTGCCTTTATCAGCAGTCCGGATATGGAAACAGAGGTACCCAGCAATCATTGCTGTGAGATACCAGGAATCTGTGCGGTGATGACCGCACAGAACAAAGGAGCTCCAGACTGCTTCAGCCGCAGTCAGAACCAATGAGGTGGACTGAGCTGCTCTCACGGGGACTGTCAGTGTGCAGGCTTCGTGGATTACTGCTGGACAAAGGCTTCAGGTAGGTGTTTGGATTGCTTTGTTCGCTTACCGGGTAGGAGTTCGTTCAGTCGCTGGAGTTTGGGCTGGTAGGTGAAGGCTTACTTAAGCAATTCTTAAAAAAATGTGCTTTAATAATAAATGATGTCAAGCATTAGTGTAAAGAAAGAAAGCAAAGCCTCATATTCTAAAAAGTACATGTTTTTAAAAGAAATGAGAGATTGTATAACAAATAAAAGGTTAACATGAAAGCAGACTGCATACAGATATGCTGACCACCACTCAGCAATTATTGTGGTACCACACTTGTTGGTGAGTGGAGTCCCAGCATCATGGTACTTTACCTAGACCATACAGAGAACCATTAATTATTCATGTATGTGAATATAGATGCAGCAGTTCTATGGTGCTAGCTATAATGATAACTGAACAAAGAGAAACAACATTGGAGGAATCCTTATCAAGCTAAATGCTCTCTGCTTGACCTTATTGAAGCAACGTTCCATTCTAATGCTTCAGAAAATGCATGGCATAAGCAGTAGAAGGAAATTGTTGAATACAGAAGATGTAGCCTGAAAATGTAGGGGTTCTGAATAAATGGAAGCAAATAAATATCTGAATGATTGCATAAGTAGGACATTATCAGCATGGTCTGCTTCATTTATGGTATTACATTTGTACGCAAGTGTAATTAAATCTGTGGCTAATGAAACAGTTATTATAAGAATTCTATAAGGCTTCCTTTTTTAAGAATAAAAAGCAGGGAGAAAGTAACCGGACTGTAAAGATATCCATTCTGTTCATAAATTGTTTTATAATTTGCCTAGTTTATCTATGGGTTAATTTTTTTCACAGAAAGTATCTCTCAGTGGTAAACCACAGTGCAGTTTCAGCTATGGTTGTCATTACAGATAAAGCTATAGATCTATACTTAATGAGTTTAATCTCTGCTAAGCAAATTAAATCATCAAGACGTTTATCATTTTTGTTTGTGTATATGTTGTGGTGGATAGTGGGTGGGGGCTAATTTGCTTTGTTGTTATGAATCACTTACAGCAGAAACATGCAAGTCAATGGTGCGGAAAAGAAGCCTCTCAGGTTTGTAAGAAAACCTTCATAAAATAATTGCTTAACTGTATTGACACATTAAGCACAAAACAAGAATAAATTAAATAGTTCCTGAAATACATGCATTTGGGTAAGCAAAGCTCCCAAAAACTTTCAGTTTTTAAATGAGCTGACTTATAACTTATTTTATTTATTAATCATGCAGATCTGCTTAACAAAGGTGCTTTCTTTTCAGGGTCACCCAACATATCTGTTTGACTAACAGATTTGCTAAAAGTCTCATAGTAGGCAAACAGAAGCTTAGGGAAGCAAAACCAGGGTGAAGGTCATTAGCAGATCATAGCCTTAACTTCTTGTCTTAAACTGCCCATTCAATGCATTTGCTTTTATGCTCACCACATATGGATGTAGAATATTTACATGTAACAACCTTAAGTGTAATTTCATTATGAGCTGTTCAGGCACCTGTCTGCTGAATTATTCAAGCAATCTGACTGGTTAAATTTCCTTTCTTTGCAGCTGTTGGTGTGTGTGTGTGTGTGTGTGTGTGTGTGTGTGTGTGTGTGTGTGTGTGTGTAAAATGCCCTGGTTACTATACTGGTGGCTAGAGAGAACAAACTGTAGTGGGCAGAGATACTCAGGCTTGAACCCTGTACTTGTATGCAGGTGTTAAGGACCTGAATTCCCTACCCACCACCATTTGTAAAAAAAAAAATTGCAGATTTTTGCCTCATATTTGATCTGATCTGTTCCTCATAATATCTGTGGTTTCTAAATGTTGCAATGCTTGATATTTGATGGTGCAGTGGTAGCATTATTGCCTCAGAGCTGCAGGTTTTCAGGTTTGATTCTTGGCTGGGGTGCCTTCTGTGTGGAGTCTGCATCTCATCCCTGTGTTTGTGTGGATTTGCTCTGGTGTCCTGCCATTTTACAAAGACATGTGTCTGCAGTATTTCTCCCTGGGCCTCTGCTGAAAATTGTTTTTGTTCTGTCAGAAGTAAAATTGACAGGCATTTGAATTTCAGACTTCATATTCTTCAGAAAATACATAGTAACACAACCTTTTATTCTAGCAATTTTCTAAGTTTATAAGTTGAATATTTGAAATTTCTCCTTATTTTTGGGACTGTATTACCCCATTATTGGCTTTGCCCAGGTTTTTTGTGCTAAGGTTGACAGCTATGGCAAGAACTGAATTCACTGAATATGTTTAAGGGCTGTATTCCCTCATTACTGGGTTTGTCCAAGTGTTTTGTGCTAAGAGGTTGACAGCTGTGGTGAGAACTGAATTAATTAAATGATAGCCATTTAAGTTTCAGTCTTCCTCTCTTTCACAAAGCAGCTGATTTGGCATAGTGGTATGTTGCTCTGATTGTTTTGTACAGGGACCTTGGCAGTAAAATGTATGGTGGTAACACAGCATTTTTCTTTCAGAAAGCAGGTGATTTGGCATAGTGATATGTTGCTCTGACTGTTTTGCACAGGGACATTGGTAGTAAAATGTATGGTGATAACACAGCATTTTTCTTTCACAAAGCAGCTGATTTAGCATAGTGGTATGTTGCTCTGACTCTTTTGCACAGGGACCTTGGCAGTAAAATGTATGGTGGTAACACAGCATTTTATTCTAGCAACTTTCCAAGATTATACAAGCAATGTTTAATGTGTCCCTGGTTTTTGGCCTTTTCACCCCCCCCCCCAATAAATTTGGCTTTTTCCAGATTTCTTGTGCTGCGAAGTTGAGATGCAGTTGAGTATTGAGTAGATTTTACAAGGAGCTGAGAGCTGCAAGGGAAGAGAAGTTTAGTGCTGCTTATGCTAAGTCAGCTTGCATTGTTAATAGCACAACAGGCTGTGTACTTGCTTTTGATGGAGAAGGTTGTTGGTTCTACTTCCACAAGGAATGAATGCTGCCATACGGAAAAAGTTAAGATACTAACTGTGAGCTTGTTATCAGTTTGCCATCCATTTCCTATTGCAATATTACTAGCTTATCATTTTTAATGTAATATAGGCAATTTATTCCTCAGGGGCATCAGACACTTTATTTTTTGATGAAACCATGAAATATAAAGGTGTTTGCTAGCAGCAACCTCTTCATTAGTTACAGATTTATTTAATGTGGAATTATTTAGATGACTTTTTTACTACAGAGATTGTGCATATTTACTGATAATGGTGGACTGTAGAACTGTGCATATTTACTGATAATGGTGGACTGTAGAATTGTGCATATTTACTGATAATGGTGGACTGTAGAAGTTTGAGTAGACTTTTATGATGGAAATGTTCTGAATTGGGCAGTTTTGTCATTATTGGTGCATGCGTTTTGTTTCATTGTTTACTGGAAAAATGTTCAAAACAATAGGAAGGTGTATCAAAGAGCACATGTATGTTTCATATGCAAGGGGCCTATGATTTGAAAACAGTCTAGAATTCATCTTTATCTGCCACTGGTAAAATGTATTTTCTTTGAATGTGGGTTTCAATGCTGTTTCAATGAATGTGAGTTTCAAGGGCAGAGAAGTTTTAATGCTAAGTTTGTTTAGCAGATGTCTTAGTGTTTGTGCTGTAAAATGCAAAATAAAACTTTCAAATGAAGTCCAAATCATCATAGAAGTAAATCAGTATGCACATTAGTGTTTATGGTAAATGGAGTGAAATAGCCAAGTAATGGATCATTGGAATGGCTGCAGGGGGAGACTCCATTCAACCATGATTTTGTGAGGGGGAAGGGCGGCAAACTTAAAGACAGCCCCAGCTGAACTATACCTCCCAACTGTCCAGATTTTCAAAGAATGAATAGATTTTTGCTTCTTATTTTTGGTTTGCTCCTCATAAAATTTGTGGTTTTCTGGCAAATCATTTAGGAATTAAGTCACTAAATAATGACACACTGAGTTTCAGACTTCATAACCTTCAGAAAAATGCATGCTGAAGTAAGACCTGTTGTTCTATCAACTGTCTCAGTTTATACAAGAGCAATTTTTAGTACTGTTTATATGTTCCCCCAATATATTTGGCCTTGTCCAGATTTATTGCATTAACAGGTTGAGAGGTACATGCAAATAAATTGCTTTATAGAATTAGGCATAGCCAAACCTCTCAACTGTCCCTGATTTTGGCTCAAAATGTTGCTCTTCCCCATAATAATCCCTCCGCAAAATAGTAATTTTGGAAGAAAACATGGAGAGTTTACAATTAAGAAATAACTGTAATAATCAGAGTTATTGATTACTTTTATTTCAGAAATGCATGTAGATTATTTTATTTTGTCAGCTGCTCAAGTTAGCAGCAGTACTAATATTAAAGTGTCCATTCTTTGACAGGTTCCCAGCTGTATTGTGTGGCTATTTTATATTTTTACATCACATTTGTGGTCCATTTTTCATAAAATTGTGTTTTTTTTTGGCAAATTAGTGACAAATCATTAAAGATTGAAGTTAGAAAATAATGACAGACATTTGAGTTTCAGATTTCATACCATTCAGAAAATTCATACTAATGCAAGACCTATTCTATTATCTTTCTAAGTTTATAAGAGCAATATTTTAAAAATTGTCCTTATTTTTGGGCCTTTGTCCCACTTCTTTGTATGACTTTGTCCGTATTTCTTTCTGTGAGGTTGAGAGGTATGACAAATGTGTCAGGGCCATCACACTCAGCCAGAGACATTTCAAATTGTGACATACTTGTTGCACCCTACTCCCCCATGTAGTGACTCTGGATGTGTCGAAGCAAGGCAAGGAGTAGTTATGCAGTGTAAATGTGCACAGTATCCCCCCCATCTAAGGTAGACACAAGTACTAGAGTGGCTTTTCATCTGTCCTTGATTTTTGCAGAATGCTCTGGTTTCTGTCATATTTTTTGTACTGTTGATTTATGCTTATTACTGAAAGTGCCTTTTGCTCTGTGTTTAAGTAGCAATACTTTAATGACCATCAGGTAAGCTTGGCTGAGATCGTAAGATGCAAGTAAGCTTTAATAAGCATACTGTTAAAGAATTGCCAACATTGAAAGCCTTTCTGTTGCCATGTAGAGAATACTTAACTAGATAATGTATAAGCCTTGGGTATTGAAATGCATATGACAGTATTTGTAATAAAGGACAGGATTACATTATTTTAAGAAGCTCATTACACTTGGAGACTTCCAGTCATCTCTGCAGGCTTTACCCATAAACTAAACAGAATGCCAATTGTGTGGTCCATAACCTGTACAGTAATCCTTTTAAGCAATGTATCTTGAGCTTATTTCTTGTTTGCTTTTCATTTTTTACTTTGATCATGTTTTCCCCATGAAACAAGTAGATAGCTGTCAGGCAGCAGGTCTTTTTTTGGATAAGAAACATTTTTACAAGTGGGGACATCAGAGATTTCTACTTTCAGCATGTTACTTGGTACTTTAATAAAGCTGAATATAAATTATAATTAGAACTGCAGTGCAAGAAGTGGTTTGAGTTGAGTGCTGCTTGTTTTTCTTATACTTGATTTTGACTGGCATTCCATTAATGTATTTAAAAAGTAATTTATTTTTTCATGCCTCACAACCTTTTTGTTTCCATCTAGATATTAAGTAAGCTGTCATGCAGCCAATGCATTGAAATATTTTTATTCTTCTACACTTCATTTTGTCTTGATTGGACTCTCATAATGATGGTTTGGCACCTAGGGCAGTGTATTTAGTTAGTTTTTGTGGTTTTGAGCATAGCTCCTCCCCTTTCTAATTGGCCGCACTCCTTCCCATTGACCCCACCCATTCAGCTGTCTCCTGCAGCCCCCCTTTGATTTGAAGTCACCAGCTGCCACTGGTGTCGAAGGCTTTTGCGAGGTCCAGGTAGGCTGTGTGGACTACCTTCCCTTCATCTATGGCCTTGGTGACTGTTTGAAAGAAGTCGACCAGGTTCAAGAGGCAAGATCTGCCCTTAACAAAGCCGAATTGGATAGGATCCAGTGTTTGGAGATTCCCAATGTCTTTGTTTATGAGTTCCATGATGATACACTCCATAGCTTTGCAGACCAGGCTAGTCAGGCTTATAGGGCGATAGTTTCCGGGGTCCGTTGTGGCACCACCTTTGTGGAGTGGGACCACTGTTGTTGTACGCTATTCCTTGGGTACATATCCTGTAGTAAGGCTGAGATTGAACAGTGACTTTATGTGAGGGTTCAGTTCTTCTTGGAGCAACTTCTCCTTCAAACACCACATTGCCACTGTGGTCAGGAAGTCCCTTCTATATGGCACATTGCATTACCAGAGGTTTTGCATCCAGGAAGACAGAGGTAATGATCGCTGTCTACTATTCCCTCATTAGACCACTCCTCAAGTATTATGGCCCATTTGCCATGTACCTCACTAGACACCTGCAACAGCAGGAGAGGCTGCAGAAGCACCTCACAAAGGGGTTCCTAGGCATTAAACACACATCCTACACAGACAGACTCACAAGACCCAAGCCATTCTCTGTGTTATATCACCTAATTAGCAGCTATCTGTGCTTGACTTACAAAGCCATGTCTGACCCAGCTGTTTTAGAAATGCTACATATAAAGACATCCCAATCCATCCACACCACACACTGCAGAGACTTGTACCTTAGCACCACAATCACCACAACATGCTGGTGGGACAGATCCCTCACCAAGAGACTGCACATGCCCTGGAATACACTTCCCATACATGTCATGCAGAGCACCTAGCTGACCCTATTTCAGAGAAATCTGGATGATTGGATGGGTAATAGATAGTTCAACCCAAGGATCACTTCAATGGCTATACTTGATAAAGGCAGTGGGAAGTAACATCAGGTGGCACAATGGCAGGGCCCTTTTTTGTGCTAGGCTTGCAAAGGCTCCTGGGCCATTAGCCTACTACACACTTGTGAACCTATAAAGGGAATGACATCAGCAAGACTGATAAAGTAGCCCAGTGGGTGTTACACTTATCAAAATACTTTATCCTACAAATAGACATACGTACATACACACACACTCTTGCCAAATGTGAGAGTAGAACCCCTACCTAACTAGCTATTTGTACCATAGTGGTTATGCAGTTATCGCATGAGCTACAGAACTTACTGAGCTGAGAGTTGGCCAAAGGTGCTGATATGGGGAATGACATCAACAAGACTGATAAAGTAGGGCAGTAGTTGGGAAACATATCAAAATACTTCTGCTTACAAACATGCATACCCACACACACATTTGCTGGATGGAAGAGGTAGAACCCCTGCCAAACTAGTCATTTGCACTATAGTGTTAAGCATTTATCACATGCAAAACTGAGCTTACAGGGCTGACAGCTGGCCAAAGTTGCTGATAAGGGACTGACATAGTCTGAACTGATAAGGTAGGGCATTGTGAAGTGTTGTGGGTAGGATTGGCATAAAACTGTTCCACCTATAAACAAACAAACACACAATGTCCACAGTCTTGCACACACAACTCTCTCTCTCTCTCTCTCTCACACACACACACACACACACACACACACACACACACACACACACACACACACACACACACACACACACACTTACCAGTACTGAGTTTAGAGCTTCTACCTATCTAGTTGCTTGTACTATATCATTATGCAGTTATCACATGTGCTACAGAACGTATGGGGGTAGTAGGCATCCAGTGGTACTTCTAAGGTGACTGACAGCAACAGATCTTGTGCAGATGGTCAATGCGATGTGTACTGAGTGGGAAGTGTCTGCTAATACTTAGACCTACAGACACACACACACACACACACACACACACACACACACACACACACACACACACACACACACACACACACACACACACACACATACACACACAGGCAGGTGATGTGATATTACCTGAACTTCAGTACTATTACACAATGGGGCTCACCTGTTATGCTTGAACATGCAACTGTTTAAAACTAGTATGCCACTGTCCACAGCAGGACATCACTGTATGCCATTCAGGGTATCCATGTGTGTGACCCACTCTGCTGTGTGGGTCCCCCTGTGTCTCTCGGTCTATCACTGTCTGTCACTTCCTCACTTCTATGTGTGTGTGTATGCTTGACATACATAGTTATCTGTTGGCCATATATGTATGCCTTTGTGTCACACATGACAGATGCAGATATATCACATATGGGCCACCTACAGCTAGCTGGGGGTAATCCTGTGTGATGTGTGTGTAGGGACAGTTAAGGTGTAAATAGCTGTTTGTATGCACAGATATATCTACACAATATAGTCATAACCAATGTAGGTTCCAACATGTCCTGTGATTCTCTAAGTGTAGGGGAATGCCCAGTGTGACCTTGTATAGTTAGAGTGGTACTCCATTCCAACATGTCCTGTGATTCTCTAAGCGTAGGAGCATGCCCAGTGTGACCTTGTATAGTAAGAGTGGGACTCCATTCCAGAGATAAGTGTACTCCAGTGCAGGGTTTTGTGTGCTACAGACATACCTCTCAGGAGTACAGAGGATGTCCTCAGGGTAATGGTTTATTTGGGCAGACATTTTCTGACATACCTGTATTCTGACAGTGCAATGTATTGTGTCATTACCTAGTGTCAGACATCCTGAAATCATCACAGTGCTGTACCAGAGGAATACTAGTCTTCTGATGTGTAGACTGATATTATGATGGCAGTTATGTACATTCTTGCCCAACAAGGCCATTTGGGAGGTGTAGCTACAGCCAGTGATAGTCCAACAGCATGGTGATATACTGTCTGGGGATCTTCTGCTTCTGTGGTATCTGTGTAACCTGAGATGTCATATCCTGGTGTGACCATACCTCTTTGCTGTAAATTTTTGGAACATTGTCCAGCTGTTTGGCTAAAGGTTCTGTCCAGTGTGCATAAACATGTTTTTATGGCAAGTTATTTCAGTATAATTGAAGAGTGATGTTACAAAATATTGACAGACATTCCTGTGTCAGCCTACATAACCTTCAGACAATTCCCGCTGGTGCAAACCCCTCACCCTACCAACTTTCTCAGTATGTCAGGCAATATTTATAACACATGCCTATCATTGTGCCTTTGTTCCACATCTACTCCTGCCCTTGTTCAGACATGTTGACGTTATGGTTGTGGGTACATACTGCATTCTACTGTGCAGGCATGTCCACTATATGTAAAAGCAGACATAAAACAAGGAAAAAAGCCACATTGACAATGACCACTGCCAACAGTAGCACAAAGCATGATTATTCATAATATCCCTAGAATGTCAGCTACACAGCCCTGAAGAAGTCCATTATATGTGTAGTATATTCCACATAGCACTGTGCCTTCCAGGTATGTTCGTGGCAGAGCAGTAGGTATCACTTAACATGCATAATCGTTGGCACTGCAGTTATCTGCACATGGCACTGTGACAGACAGCCTGTACCTTGGGCAGTACAAGATGACAGCCAGGGGAACATGCTGGCCAGATCCTGACAGTATTGACCACACATGGACATAGCTCATTGACCCCTGCATATTGAGCACATGCAACACGTTTAAATGTGTATTGAGACAGCCCTACCAGTGTGTGGTATGCTGCTATTTCCCTGCAAACATATATGCTACTGCATTGCTGTGGGTATACAGAGGGCGGGGCACACCCACATCTGTCAACTGTAGACATTTGCAGAGACTGTGCTGAAACTTGCTTTATATTTTGGTTCCATTTACCAGAGTATTGTGCCCTGTATTGGGGACTACAGGCATATCAGTAAAGAGTAGAAGTGAGATTGTACTGGCATACATTTGCATGTCAGACTTGTTACCCTTCAGAGCCTTACTGCCACTGCGAGACCTGCTGTGTTATGACTGTGTGGCTCTGTAGGGGGGGTGATTCAACATTGCTGCCATTTGTGGAGCTTTGCCAAACATTTCTCTCCTGTTTTCTACAGCTGACTTGCTGTGTGGGTCTGAAAGGGTGGGTATGGGACCCCATACAGACATCCATGGCTGTGAGCTATGACTCCCTCCCAGTTAGTTGTCCACACACATATACTGCTGTTGGGTTTGCCACCTAGGGTACTAATGCATAGTGTTGTGAGGCCAGTACTTGGCAGACATTACCTGGTGTCCCACATAGCTGTCAGTTGTCTGCTGCTCTCCCAGTAGTCCACCCCATTCCCTTGCATGCATTCAACAATATGATACAAATGCTACCAAAACATAGTGATACATTAATTTACTGTTAAGGTGACTGACTGACCTTGTGCCTGTGGCAGTTGTGTGTACATTGCTTGAGGGCTGCCTGTGTTGGATGCACACAGTACAGTGCCTATACATGTAAGTTATGGGTAGTGTGATGTGTGTGTCATCCCTTTTTACTGTGTGTGCAAGTAGAGAGAAGTGTCAGTCCCTGGGTACCTACAGTGTCAGTGTGTGTGCTATGCATTGCTTCTTTGCCATGGCCTGAGCATACTGAGCATGCCTCCATCTGACTACAAGGGTTGGCTCAGGGGGTTCCTCATCTGAGTCCCTCTGTGCCTGTGGGGACCTTGGCAATGGTGGGGGGCTGTGTGGCCCTTCCCCATCCTGTTCCTGCTGCAGCTGTTTCTGCAGAATCATATTGTGTAACATGGCACATACTATGAACATGTGTGCACATGTGGCTGAAGAGTACTGCAAGGTTCCACCAGATATGTCCCGGCGGTGAAACCATGACTTGAGCATCCCAAACATATGCTCTATAATGATTCTGGTTAGTGTGTGTGTGTGTGTGTGTGTGTGTGTGTGCCTCATTATGGTGTTCTTGTGTGTGTATGTGTGTATTTCTGATGGCTGTCATCATCCATGGCTCCAGTGTATAGCCAGCATCCCCCAGCAGATGGCCATAAGGGATGTCCCCCCTGGCAAATCCCTGATACAGCTGTGAGGAATGCCAGATGTGGGAGTCGTGATAGCTTCCAGGACTGCCAGTACACACATTCATAATAATGCCCTGGGCATTGCACATGGCCTGGCAGTTGATGGAGGGGAAGCCCTTGTGATTTATGTAGACCTTACCCTGCTTACCGTGTGGTGCTTTGATGTGGATGTGCATGCAGTCTATTGCATCCAGTACCTCCAGGTAGTCTGCTAGATGGTGGAAAAGATGCATATTGCTGGTCAACTTCTCATGGGTGTGGGGGAAGTCTATGTTCTCATGGGCATGTGGTAGCATGGCATCCAGGAACTGGTGGAGCACCCTGGATGCAGATGCCTGTGAGACCCCCATGATGTCCCCAGTAGGTCTTTGGAAAGTACCTGTAGCTAGTATTCTTAAGGCTATACATACCTTAGTATCCACTGGGATGGGTTCCCCCTCTGTTTGTTCTGGTTCTGAGGTAAGGCCGGTACAGCTCAACAAGTTGCTGAAGTATGTTCCTGTACACCCTGTAGTGCTCTACTATCTCCAGGTCATGTAGGCCCTGTTAGGTTAACCTGGGTCTGAACACTCTTCTCCTCCTCCTGAGTCTGGGGCAATTGTCACCATTACCTTCCTCACCACCATCAGCCTCCAGCACATACTGATGGAGCAAAGCAATGGCAGCCCCTAACATTTTTCAAGTTAAAATTCCCCCACATGTATACACCAATGGTGCAGAGTTTGTGGGAAAAAACAGATTATAAGGTGCTTCCAAACTTTATACTATTGTGCTGCAGATGCTACCTGTGTGATTGGCTGTCTATGACGCATTCCAGCTGCCAGCTATATTACTCATGGCTTTGAATTGACCACTGTGAGTGTTACAGGCATTACTGGTAATTTGTGCATGATTGCCTTTATTCTGCTGTTACCTTTGTTTTATTTTTTTAACTTACATCTCCTCCCATTCTCAGCTATGCAGCTACCTGCCAGCTCTATTGTTGAGTGCTTTCAATAGCCCATTGTGAGTTGCAGGAGTCCCATACTAGTGATTTCTACTTCATTCTCCTTTATTGTGCTATTGCACTTAAATTTTCTTTCTTTGTTACATCTTCTCCCATTTTCTGCTATGCAGGCACCTGCTAGTTGTATTATTGGCTACTTTTAATGGCCCATAGTGAGTTCCAGAGTGTCAAATTACTAATTTGTACTGCATTTCTCTTGTTCTGCTTTTTCCTTTTTTTTTCTTTATCCTTCCTGTTTAAGCCCCAGGGTGCACCGTGCAAACCCATTTAGTTAGTTTTAACATGAATAAATGGCCCTGCCCTGGCTGCAAACATGCTTACTGTTTCTTTACTTAGCTAAGCACAGCTAAGCTCTCTGGGACACACACCCTCGCTTAGCTGTGCTTAGCTAAGCGCAAACCCAAGCAACAGAGCTCCAACATGCTTACAGTAACATGACATACCCCCTTTTGATGTCATCTAACTCTACTCTACTCTTATATGGCCCTGTTCCAGTACCTACATGGTTAGGTGCAGTCTGACACTTAGAAACAATTTGTGATTCAGTATCAGTCCCCTCATTAATATACCCCACTGCCTTACTCCATAGTTACTGCACTCACACTGAGCCTTTCCCCTTAGCAACCACTGTTCCCTGGTATTGTTTTCATTCTGCATGCCATTGACTATAATGGCAAAATGCAGATTTCACATTTATTTGTGCTTTTTTATTTTTTTTTATTTTTCCCACAATCCCATTTGCGCGGCGCTGCCCTAAGCTTAAACAGCCAAGATCGGCCAAAAAAAAACCCTTTTATTTTATAGATTTTATTACATTTTGCATGCCAATTGCCAAATGCTTTCTTTGAGGCTGTCATACCTCCGTTTTCTATTTTGCAGAAATGTATTCAGCTAGTAGCTGAATACATTTCTGCACCCTACACCATTCCTGCATGGAGAACTGCCTACTTCCTGAATCACTAATTCAGCTCATTTGTATGTTTTTTACCAGCAAATGGACTGATTAGCATACTGCAGGGCTTTTCGTGCAGGAACAATGTAGGCAGGCTCATGCACATCAAAACGGCACATTCCTGGATCGCTCGGCAGCCATATTCCATGCAGGAGCAGCGACACTACTCCTGCACGAAAATTTCAGCTTCGTGAATCCCAGGGCATGTCTCTTTAGCTTAGTAAATGTCTGTTGATAAAAGGAATGTCTAAATGTAGTAATGTAAATTGTTGTATATGTTAGATGTTTGTAGATAGCTCCTGGAGTAATGTAATTTTGCTCAGTTGCACTTGTTGTGGAGTCTGAATGACAGTAAAATTTACTTTGAATTTGAATTTGACTAGAAAGAAAAGTTAAGCTGAAGGCTATACAGCTTCCAGTTCTTAATGATCTTCTTGAAAACTGACACCTTTGCATAATAAAAATAATAGCTGGTTTTAAATACTAAATATTAAATATTGCCTGAAAGGATCTTGACAGCTACTATATGTTTAAGGTTTTAAAACATGTAGTAATGTTTTCTGTGAAAGTATATTTTAGTATGGAGTTCACTGATTTGTATGTTGGTGATGACATTATATATAAAAAGACTATCTGCCACTGAAATGAGTGCCCCCTGTCCCTCTTTATGCAAGACAGCCATTTGCTAGACAGTTTTGTACTAAAAAAAACATGAACAATATTAAATATCTTGGGATTTTAAGGCAAATAGTAGCTGCTATCTTTCCTTTAATAGTTACATAAAATGATTATTATGTAGAGCAGCATAAAGAAGAGGCTGCACTTGTGAGTGTGCCATCCTTCATGTCAGATGTTAAACCGAGGTCCCATCTGCTTTAGATGGTGGCAGCTCAGATGGATGTAAAAGATCCTGCAGCAGCTATCAAAAAAGTAGGAGGAAGTTTCCCGATTCCCTGGCCAAATTTACCCTACTAGTATAAATACCACCTTGGGTCTCCCCTGAAAAGAAGCTATTAGCCTAGTGGGACTACCATGGTCAACAAAGGATAAATAAAATGAAACTATATAATACCTGAATCACCTTACTAAGACAGTAAACAACAGAAACAATTCAAATTCTATAGAAACAATGTTTTATTCTGGGAGCAAAGTGAAGTCCAATAGCTTCTTGTAGATGTTGTATTGGTGAAACTACTAGATATTGTTTTACCACCTATATATGTTCTATTGAATAAAGTAGATACATTTATATACTGCCTTCCTGAATCTTTTAAGTAGTGCTATTTTGTTGTTTTGTTTGTGACCTTAAATAAAGGACCATCTGCTAGGCTGATGTAAAATGGGAAACATGGTAAAGGAGTTGACCAAGCTATCCGGATTTGTAGGCAAATAATTGCACAAATGTAGACCTAATATATGCGCTGTGAATTGGACTGGCATCTTCACAGGTATTTTTTATTAAAATACTCCTAACATTGGTCACTCATGGATGGTGAAGGAGTGTACAAGTCATTCCAGAATACATCATCAAAATGGGGGAAACTAAACTATAATCCAGTTAGTCTAATCTACAGCAGTATTATGTGCAGGACATAGTTGGGAGGACCAATCTGGAATGATGAGGGTTTTCCCTTTATAAACTCTAGTCTTAGATTGGCTCCATGCTTAAAATATGTTTGAGTCATGCAGTATCCACATGAGCAGGTATAAGGTGTTATGGGGACCCAGCAGCAGAGTAGTTCCAGTGCACAGTGGTATAAGCTCCTCACCTCCACAAGGTGGCAGTCCTCATCTGATTTGACCTAGTTCTCTTCCCCAACATAAGGCATCCCACATTTGTAAAATACATAGCACACAGCCCTGTCAGGCCCCAGTTCCAGAAACAATAAACAAATATTAGAAACCAGTCAAGCAGTCAGGAAGAAAATCCATCTGCTGGCAAGCCAATATCATTGTTTCCTGTTCTGAATAGTGTTCTATTTCTACTGCATTCAACGTAGAACTCATTGCAGAATTCATAACCTACTGCCTACTTATTTAGTTCTATATTTGTACAGATCTTTATTTTCCATAGCTGATCTGACAGGCATCATTATATGTGTAAGCTGATTTTTTTTCTCTGATGCTCCTACCAATCTAGGTAAATTAAATTATTGGGAGGTGTGTGTACAAGGTAGTCTTGAGTATTAAATCAGTGTCACTTATTATTTAGTGAAGAACTTCCACTGTACATATATTACCAGCATCCTGTCAGATTTTTCCCCCTGTGTATTTCATTAGCAGTAAGTGTGAACATAACTTCATGATTGATTACGTGGGATTTGTCTACTGTGAAATATTGCAAGTTGGTGTCTGCTTTGATCACATCTCCACATGAGCATTTTCATCAAGTTTGGTGTCATGTTGAAATGTGTATGTGTGCTTTGCATCTAAAGGAAAAAGCTTACTTACAGTTACACAATGGACTTACACAGTAAACATTTTTCTAAGAGTTTTCAGTTATCAAAAGGTGTAAAAGCACTCAGTAGTTTTTTTTCTATTTTCGTGCCATTTGATTGCACTGGTATACATCTTTCTGCTACACATTTTGATACAGAGCATATGTTGACAAATAAGTCTTCGTTTTAAAATAATTGCTATGTGGACCGGCATTTTTTATCAAGCACACCTTACATTGCAAACTATCTTATCAGTGTGGCCTGCCAATCTTGGTGTAAGATGGTAGAATTAGAAATGAAAAAAATATAAATCTTCAGTTTCTAGGGCCTCAAGTTTTCATTTTAAATGGAGAAGAAATTGTATGCCTGAAATTTTGCAGATAAGGAATGCTACACAACAGTCCTTACTCATAAAAAAATGATGACTGTTATGGACTCACAAGCAAAATATATTCACCTATAACAAAGACAAAAAAGACTTTTATTATAATCCCCAAAACATTAAAATCTGATCCAAAAAAATTCTAGAATGCTATAAACCAAATACTACATCCAGATACCCCAACTTCCCTTAACCCATGTCCTGAGAAGTCACCTTAAGAAACTGTCAATACCTTCAACACCCATTTTATGGAATCCATTTCCAAACTATTTAACCGCAACCTCTCAAACTACATTTTGGATCTCCATACAAACCCCTCAGCCACAAACATAGTAGACTCCTTCTCTCTCTAACCCGTCTCCACAGACTATATCAGAACTCTACTCTCAAAGTTCAAACCATGCTCTGTATCAGCAGACAATATCCCTTCTTACTTTCCCCAGATTGCTGCACACTCCCTCGCTATGACTGTATCTATATTAATCAATCGCTCCATCTCTGAGTCTAAAGTTCCTTCTATCTGGAAACAATTTTACACTCTTCCTATTCATAAAGGGGGTAACTCCACAGAAATATCCAATTTCAGACCTATCGCTATCCTCTCTCCTCTCTGCAAAATCCTAGAGAAATGTATACACAAACAAGTTATGCATTATCTGTCACAAGAAAAACTTCTCACTCCTACACAGCATGGCTTCCCTCCCTTGCATAGTACAACCACTGCTCTTCTATCATTTCTCAACGCCATAGCCCTTGCTAAAGACAACCACAAACTCATACCTTGTCTATTCCTTGACGTTTCTAAGGCTTTTGGCACTGTCTCACATACTCCTCTACTTAGTAAACTAGTAGATTTAAACTTCTCCCCTGATACAGTTGCATGGTTCTCTAGCTATCTCTCTGATAGACTGCAGTCAGTAAGATGGGAGTCTGCACTATCTGCCCTTCTCTCAGTAAAAACTGGTGTACCTCAAAGTTCCATTCTTGGACGTCTACTCTTTAACATTTTCACCAACTCACTTGACTCCTCTTGCCCTCAGTCTAACATTATCCAGTATGCAGATGACGCTACAGTCATAACTAACACTAATTCCCCCTTAGAACTCCTAACAAATACCCAGACATCTTTCAACTCTGTAGAGACATGGCTGACTAATAATTAACTCATCCTCAGTCCTAAGAAAACAAAATTAGTACTCTTTCTACCAAAATCTGCAAACCACATTAAACCTTCCTTCTCCATAAGGTCCCTAAACAACACTCCTATAGAAGCTGAAAATAGCACAAAACTGTTTGGCATTACCATTGACAACCAACTAAAATTTGATCTTCACATTAACAATTATATTAAAAAAAAACACCTAAAGCTAGGACTACAGTACAGGAACAATAAATTCCTAACTACTGAAGCTAGGATTTCTCTTACCCATGCTTACCTTCTACCATGCTTAAACTATTGTTCTCAAATACTCACAAATCTGAACTCCTCCCTACTTACCAAATTAGAGTCAACCTACCATAAAATAGCTAGATTTGTAGCTCTACAAACATATAAATTTCACCACTGTCTCTCCCTAAAATACCTAAACTGGCCTGAACTGCCTCACCTGTTCCTGCAATCTCAACTCCAAATCATACACTCCATCCTATATCAGCCTAATTTCTGCCCTAGTCTATCTTCTCTCATCTGTCACTACTCCTCTACTAGACTTCTCTGAAGCTCAACCCAAGACCTACTAAAAATCAATAAACCCAAATCTAACATGGTCTAACTTATATAGCTACCATCCCTCTATTGCATGGAACAAACTACCACTAGAAATAAGACCCTGATTCACCCCAAGCAATTTAAGCTAGCAACCAAAGATCACTTTAAAAAAACACTGATCATGCCATTGTACTCACTCTCTGTGATTAGTACTGTCAAACCAATTTACTAAAACCTAGCATTAACTAACTTAGCATTATTTGCTTCATCCTATGCTTCCTATGCAGCCTACAAAGCGTCTTCTTTACTCTCCTCCCTGAAACTCTTATATGGGTCTATATTAGAACACCAAACATTCAAAATTTCGAGTGTTCTAATATCGAACCCTATGAATCGAAAATTTAAAACATTGAACGTTCAGAACAGTGAATTTTTTCCTAGGGAAAAAAATTGCTGTTCCAAAACACATACACACAACACAAGCACACCAAACAAAAAGCAATCCACACACATACACCTAAACTCTTACACCTAACCCTACACTAAACTATACATACACCACTAACTATCCACTTACCTTAACCCAAACCCTAACCCTAAGGTTCGTCACTATCGCACAGTCACCTCATCCACACCCTAACCCTAACTCACCTACCCCACCCTAACCCTCCCGTACACACAATCCCACACTTACCTGACCCGCACCCTAACCCTAACTCACCTAACCCACCCTAACCCTCACATCCACATAATTGCACACTTACCTGAACCCAACCCATAACTTTCCACCACAGCACTGAAAATACCAAAGCAACAGAAACGGACAACCGAATTCTTTCCCTAGGAAAAAATTTGGTTTTCTGTTTCTTCGATATTTTCAGCATTCGCTGAAAACGGGTTGATATTAGAACACTCGAAATTTTGAACGTTCGGTGTTCTAATATAGACCCTCTTATATTACCTCTTAAGTCTCTGTTACTCAACATACAAAACCTTATATTTAGCAAATTCTCTCTTTTTAAACCAAAAACATACAACATATTCTACTTTATAACATTCTCCTTTTGTCTATAATTCTATTTTTAATAAACATGTAAGTAGTTTATGTATTTTTTTGTATTTTAACTACCAAAACTTCTCTATTGTAATTTTTATGGAAATGTATCTGTATTCTATTTTTTATTGCATTGTATAACTTTGTAGCTTTTCTCCTCAGGCATCCGCTGAAAAAGGGCAATAGCTCAATCGGACAAACAAGGTCAACAAATGTAAAATAAAATAAATAAATAAATAAAAACTGAGGTCACCTGCCCCCCTTTGCTCTTGACATTCCCTAGATGGGCATTTGTGTTTGATAAAAAAATGAGGAACAATAGCAAACATCCTGAGATTTTAAAGCAAAAAAAACATGTCTTAACTTTCCTTTAATGGTTGCAAAAAACATTATTTTGTACCTGGAACACCTTAATAAGGCATGAAACCACAAAAACAATTCAAATTCTAAACAAGTGATCTTTTATTCTAGCAACAAAGTGAAGTCAAGTCCTTTCTACCGGTTGCAGATATGGGGCCGGATTCATTGATGCTTATACTAAACATACCATTCTGAGTGAATAGACAACACAAACATAACTCCCCCTTCTTCCTCCCAATTTTAGTTTTCCTACTGATTTTCTTGCAACCTTAAATATTGAGGGGATTCATGAAGGTTACCACAATGTGTAGACTACATCTAGTCTAATCTTTCTGAGTGACTAGACAGCACAAAAAATATGGTAGGGATGTTCTTTAATACAGATTGTGTACACTTAGTGTAGGCATTCATGAATCCAGCTCATGGTTTATTTTGCAAAATTATATTTCAATAAAAATGTCACACTCGGGGCATATGAAGATGGTTTAAGTCTTCCTGAAATTTCAGCCATGTGAAACTGCCTTGCCAACACTTGGGTTCGACTGCCTCATGTAGAATCTTGGCATCAGACATTAAGGCAGCTATATTTTCAACTTTACAGTGATTTTGTATCCTTTAATTGTTCCAGTGAAATACTACACCCCAAATTAAATGTGCTAAAGTGTTTACATACATGGTGCAAAATTAAACAAGGTGTTAATTTCTTATTCTGTGCTGCACTGGTTTATATCAGGACATTAGTCATGGTTATGAGAATGTGATTATTTACAGAATATAATAATACTGTGGGCCACTAAGGATAAAAAATAAATTAAGGCAAATGGTTCTCTTTGAAGTGACCTATCAGCACAACCTTGCATCTGTATCACTTTAGGAAGCAAACTACGAAAAATAAAGAACAATTATACATGGGGCACTGTCCTTGAGGCCATCCTACAAGGTCTCCATCCCACAATGGCAAGCATACTCAACAAATGAATAAACAAGAAGTCCAAGATTGAAATCTTGATTCTTGTGATTTTTTTCATAAGGAAGCTAGTTTGTAATTCTCCACTCTGCAAGCTTGTTGTATGCCTGTGGAATTATAAAATAAAACATGGCCTCTTGGGCTGCAGGGATAAACTGACTTGCTCAACAAAATTCATTGAAATGGATAGTATTCTTGACTAAATGATAAAATGTGAGACTAATAGGAATGAACTCAGCCATACCACTTCCTGGATCAGCTTGAATGCTAACATACCACCTCCTGAATTAGCTTCAGCCATGGAGTTATTTAAGTCTAGAGATGTGGGAATCAGAGAATGTATTTTTAATATAATTTTCAGGAAATATGATACATGATCATTGTTTACAGACTCGCATAAATTGCTTTCACTGAATCATACCAAGCCTTATGGTAACCTGTCCACTTCCTGAAAACGTCCATCTGATAGAAAACAATTGACAAATTCTTAATGTCCTGGCCAGAAACAAAGGGTAAAAAGGGAAGACAAATTATAGGGTATTCACTATCGTATTGTTCATTAGCTCATCTGTTTAAACAATATAGCAGCGTAGAGAGAAGTTGAGTGACTGTGGGTTCAAAAGCATTTTCGGGTTGGAGTATGATATAATAAGTGTTTACCTCAGACACAAGGTACAGGGTTAGAATCTCACCTTTGAAAGGGAAGTTGGCTAGGTTTAAAATGGCCCACATGGACAACTAGCCTAGTAAGTGCCTGTGAACCTATGTTATACTGCACTTGCAATAACAGCACTGATAAGCTTCAAGGAAGAAATAGATTAGACAGAAAAAATGCAAAATACCACTATGAGAAGACAAATGCACATTTATTTGAAGGTGTAATTCAACATAATGGAGTATAACATATGTTAAGAGTTTACTAACTATGGTGTTAATATGCCACTCATATTGAACCGTAAATTGTAATGCTTAGAGTGAAGTCTTAGAATCATCGAACCATAGAATGTAGAAGGTGACTGAGCTATTTGGCCATTTACATCCTGCAGTAGCCACCCTTAGACCTTGCCTCCTTTTCCAAGAACTGATAGGCCAGTCACATATTTGGTGAATTTACAAATACCCTTACAAATGTTTTATTCCTTCTTAAAGGAAAATAGTGTTTCATGTTGCCTGGTATGGAGAGGAAGTTTATTCCAAAGTAGGAGTAGTTGCTGCATGATAAATCTATTTTTCCAACATGATTTATTTGTTGAACCAGTTTCAGATCTCTTGTTCTTTTACCCACAGGACTATTTGATTTGTGAAGAAATAAGATGTCTTGGACAGACAGATCCCTGAAAAGAAAGATACAGATCACCCATAAGGACTCTGTATGTCCAAATCATATTTGTAATATTTGGGAATAATATGAGAGATAAAACTATATTTTTTGGAAAAGTGAGATTTCTGCCATTATAAAAGCTATAGAAAAACAGCTTGGACAAGTTCAGAATGACTTACATATGTTCCAGAAGCAATTAAAGCTGAAAACATAGGTTGGATAAAGCATATATTAGGCTATGAAAAATGTCTTTGAAGAAAATCACCAATCATTATACAGTTATATGGCTTTCTGTTCATAGGGCCAATTCTAATTAGAGTGACCTTTCATTTCTAAACATTAATTTAGAACTTTAGTTTGTGCTGTTATAACATTAGACCTACAAGCAATTCTTGTGATTGTGAAAGAACCCACTGTCAGCAGTAAGAACTGTGGCTACAAGGGGCTGTTTCCGTGACTGTTTAAAATGTGAGTGAGAGACATTTTATCTGCAATGAAGAAAAACCTCATTATCAGCTAATTTGCATATCTCTGAATCTCCCATAACCACAGTGAGTGCAAAATCAGCACTTTCCCATGGAAGTCATCACTAGCAGCAGTTGCATTGTACTGGCACAGGCATCCCACTATTCTCTCTCTCCCACACACACACACACACACACACACACACACACACACACACACACACACACACACACATGCACAAGCATGTACACAAAAGCACAAGGGTGTACATCTTACCCGACAGTTGGTCAATAATACCAGATATTAGAGTTTCATTCTTAGTGTTTGTAAAGTGCATCATGATGTTAGTCCTGTTGCTTAACTTATTAAAATTTAAGTGAGTCCAAGTTATAATTCAAAACTGTTCCTAATTGTAAAGAATGCTCATGATGTTGCCTGTTATATGTGCCTTGTCTCTCGTAACTCGGGGCCATCACCATCAGTGAATAATGCCAGAAATTAAAGCTTCATGCTTCTTATACTGTAAAAAAAATACATTGGAACACAAAGCCACATTATTTATTTATTTGTTTGTTTGTTTGTTTGCTTGTTTGAATTTTTTTACTAGGAAAGTCTGACTGGGTCAGCAAAGATCCCTTTTTAGCGGAGGCCCTTGGAGAAAAGCTGCGACAGTTTTAAAGAGAATTTTGTTATCAACATTAATAAAATATTAGAGTATCCAATATGATATAGAGCAAGACGGTAGGAAATAGTTGTAAATAACTGCCATGTAGCAAGAAGAGTTAAGCTACAGGTAAAAAAAAGAATAGTTGTAGGTATACAGGAAAGTGGAAAAGGAGATTATGAACAACAAAAAAGGTCATACTGAGGACAGGAGGAGTGAGAAGGAAACATGAGTGTGGCCAGGTGGCATAAGGTTAACAGGTAATGGTTTGTTCTAGAAGAGGTATTATGAGGTGTTTGTATGTAACAGAGCTTGAGAGAAAAGATACATGGTGTAAGGTGAGTGGTACAAATTGCTGTTGCGTTTAGTCTGGACCTTTGTGGGAGCAGTAATTTATGCTGATGGATGTTGATGAGCAGGAGTTAGAATGATAGTTTGATGCTGGTGTGGATTTGGAAGAGTTATGGGAGAATAAGAAGAGTAGGCACAATATGTTCTGGAGTTGTAAATGCGTATATAAACTTTGGAACTCTCTTAAAGTACAACTGCAAAAGATGGGTTATCAAAGTTCTACACTGTCATGGGAATTTATGATTCTACACATTCCTCCAAGAGAGCTTTCCAGATCGCAAACTATTATTTGTATGAATATTTTTTTGCTGATGAAACTCTATATAGCCACAAATTGGCTAGAACCACATAAGACATCATGGAATAATTTTAAGCTTGTGGCTATAAAACATATACTAGCACATAAATTACTTCTGA
>NC_056737.1:1514429413-1514474413 GCF_019279795.1 Protopterus annectens
ATCTTATTTTAAAGACAATAGTACATAGCCAGCTGATCTGCAGTATTTTTTCAAAGCTGTTAGGTCTTGGTTTAAGTTGCATATAGTAATTACGTATTAACCAGTGCTTATCTGTAAGACATTGATGTAACTGTTGTCTGTGGTTTTAGTGGCTAACTTTGTGACTAGCTGTCTTAGATAATTTTAGTTTCATTTTAGGTAGATGTGTAGTTAGTCTTGTAATCTGCCTGTTTAACTTATACTGGGTGCATTGCAGAGAATGTTGTAGACTGTTGAACAGTAGGCTGCACTGAAGGAATGGATCTAATGTTTAAAATGTTGAAAAATTAAATGAGATGACTGTCTAGATTAGGCCTGTAGAGTGTTTTACAAATGCTTGCATAAAACATCCTATAATCATTGTAAAAATTCCATTGCTGTGATGTCATCATTGTAAAAATCCCATTGCTGTGATGTTATCGTAAAAATCCCATTGCTGTGATGCTGCCCTTGGAGTCTTCTGTGGTTCATGTAATGGCTAATATAGCAAAACTGAGCATTACTTCTTAGAAGAAGGTAAAACCCTGTATTGAGCAGTATCCTACCTACACATTGAATGATATCTAAATTCAAGGATAAAATAATTGGCTACAATAAGTGACTAATAAACCAATGCCATTCTCGGGGCATCTAGTTTGTTACTGCATGAGATGGAAAAGTCAACAGTCCCTTATATTTTGCTACTGACAGCTTACACATCTCCTCACACAGTTTTTTGCAACAGTCACCATTGACTAATACATTTAGCAATTCACAACACGCAAGTCTTATTGTACCAAGAAAAGAAAAACATGTAACAGGAAAGTGAAAGTGCATAAACAGATCTGAATATTTATATATGTAAACATATTACACATTGCAATTCTCTCCCCACTTTCAAAAATCCTTCTAAAATGCATTTATAATCAATTAATGACAAATTTACAAATGAACAACCTCCTTACCCCAACACAACATGGCTTCAGTCCAGAGCATAGCACCACCACAGCTATCCTAAACTTCACCAGCACTATTAACCCAGCTACTCCTTGATCGCCCTGTCTTAAAACCCGATTGCCTCATTGTTTTGGCATCTTTTCAGACTTGTTGGCTGTTGGTGAAGCACCCACCAAGAGGAGAAAACGCTGAGAGAAGAAAGGAGCCACTTTTGAGATTTTAAGTATTTTTCTTCAGATTATTTGTTAAGATTTCTGCTTTGCCGCCTACTTTTTCGCATTTTCCAGCTTGCTAAACTTGATATCTGTATTAGGAACTGTATTTAGAACACATCTAGAGCCTGTTTACTGCATTTCCTGTGTTGCACTTATTTTAAAATCGTTTTTTTCTTAAAACTTGCATTTTAACTGTCTCTGGCCTAGCACTCAAGTGTGGGGTCATTTATTACACTGTTCTAACTTGTTGCTACTTGTGTATCTCTGCTATCTTTAAACAAAACAAAAACAAAAAACAAAAAAAATCTTGCTTTTTCCCACTTTCTGATATTTAAAAAAGTTCAGTTACAGATTTGCTGTTCTGAACTGTTTGTTTCTTGGAGGCCATTGCTTGCTTGGGCTAAAGGGAAGTCTCTGTTCATCAGTGGCAGTGATAAACATTGAGCAGCCTGCCTGCCCCTGTGGGAGTGGTTACTGCCTAGAAACTGTAGTTTTATTGGCCATCTTGGGTCAATTCCAAACTCCTTGATCCCCCTCTCTTAAAACCCGATTGCCTCGTGGTTTTGGCATCTTTTCAGACTTGTTGGCTGTTGGTGAAGCACCCACCAAGAGGAGAAAAACGCTGGCAGAAGAAAGGAACCACTTTTGAGATTTTAAGTATTTTTCTTCCGATTATTTGTTAAGATTTCTGCTTTGCCGCCTACTTTTTAGCATTTTCCAGCTTGCTAAACTTGATATCTGTATTAGGAACTGTATTTAGAACACATCTAGAGCCTGTTTACTGCATTTCCTGTGTTGCACTTATTTTAAAATTGTTTTTTTCTTAAAACTTGCATTTTAACTGTCTCTGGCCTAGCACTCAAGTGTGGGGTCATTTATTACACTGTTCTAACTTGTTGCTACTTGTGTATCTCTGCTATCTTTAAACAAAACAAAAACAAAAAACAAAAAAATCTTGCTTTTTCCCACTTTCTGATATTTAAAAAAGTTCAGTTACAGATTTGCTGTTCTGAACTGTTTGTTTCTTGGAGGCCATTGCTTGCTTGGGCTAAAGGGAAGTCTCTGTTCATCAGTGGCAGAGGTAAACACTGAACAGCCTGCCTGCCCCTGTGGGAGTGGTTACTGCCTAGAAACTGTAGTTTTATTGGCCATCTTGGGTCAATTCCAAACTCCTTGACCCCCCCCTCTCTTAAAACCCGATTGCCTCGTGGTTTTGGCATCTTTTCAGACTTGTTGGCTGTTGGTGAAGCACCCACCAAGAGGAGAAAACACTGGCAGAAGAAAGGAACCACTTTTGAGATTTTAAGTATTTTTCTTCAGATTATTTGTTAAGGTTTCTGCTTTGCCACCTACTTTTTAGCATTTTCCAGCTTGCTAAACTTGATATCTGTATTAGGAACTGTATTTAGAACACATCTAGAGCCTGTTTACTGCATTTCCTGTGTTGCACTTATTTTAAAATCGTTTTTTTCTTAAAACTTGCATTTTAACTGTCTCTGGCCTAGCACTCAAGTGTGGGGTCATTTATTGCACTGTTCTAACTTGTTGCTACTTGTGTATCTCTGCTATCTTTAAACAAAACAAAAAAAACAAAAAATCTTGCTTTTTTCCCACTTTCTGATATTTAAAAAAGTTCAGTTACAGATTTGCTGTTCTGAACTGTTTGTAAGTTTCTTGGAAGCCATTGCTTGCTTGGACTAAAGGGAAGTCTCTGTGTTCATCAGTGGCAGAGGTAAACACTGAACAGCCTGCCTGCCCCTGTGGGAGTGGTTACTGCCTAGAAACTGTAGTTTTGTTGGCCATTTTGGGTCAATTCCAATCTCCTTGATCCCCCTCTCTTAAAACCCTCTTTTGCACGTTTTTGCGCATAGCGCAGCATCGGGCAGCGCCGCTTAATCACGTTTAAACTATTCCCGGCTCCACAAAGTCTGCTCTTCACTTTTTCCCTTAGAACTGTTCCAAATCTCAAAGTAAGCACTCTATTTTCCTTCTAAAACCCATCAGTAGCTAGGATAAGTGTATTTTAAGTAAACACTAATAAACTAAAGCACTACACCCTCTTATACTCCCTTTAAGTACTTGGCTCCCTATTGGTCCTTTCTGATCAAGTCAAAAAGTAATTCCTTATACTATTCTGGCATGTCCAAAAGTCAGTTTCAGGTTTACTCTCCAGTCCAGCTGGTGAATATGGGAATCTTGAGGCAATGTTACAACTGCCTTATGTACACAGACCACCCTCTCCTCTTCCCAACAAGCTCAAATATATGTGAGAGATGCAACTATATAGCCAAACTGGAGGCTGAGCTCTCTCAACATAGTACTGGCATGGTCAGTCTGGAGGAGAAGGTAATCACACACACCACAAATCCAGTCTCAACATAGACCTATCGCAACAGCAAACCAAACACATAAACACACAAAAACATACTCGGAGGCTCTAAATAAAACTCTGCCCAAGCAACAGAGACCTCCAAAGCAGACATCCAAGCAACTGCTACCCCACAACAATACCCACGTAACACATAGTTCACAAAGTCAGTGTGCCACACAGTCACAGCCCTTAAGGCTAAACAACACACCTAATACACTTGTAATAGGTGACACTATTGTCAGACACACTGACGTCCCTCTCACCAGGCTGAACAAGGAGAAGGTCACTGTAAGCTGCCTGTCAGGTGCCAGGGTCCGCCACATAACACAAGCACTCAGGTCACTCCAAAGCAAGTATAAATATGACTCCGTCATTGTCCATGCTGGTGTGAATGACCTGAGATGTACCTCCCTGGATTACATGAAAAGAGACATAGAGGAGCTCTCTGATCATGTGGCCCAGGCCGGTATGACCCTGACCTTGAGTAGCATCTTACCCTCACCAAGAATGATACCACAGTATAAAGACAAAATGATCAATTTCAACAATTGGCTAAAGTATTGATGTCACTCAAAGGGGATCCAGTGTCTGTCAGCCTGGGATGACATGCTTGACAAGCCACATTGCTTCACTAGGGACGGCTTGCACCTGTCACCCCTGGGTTTTCGAATACTGGCCAAGGCTCTTGCCACCCTCATAGTGCCTTTTTTAGGCAAGGCTCAAAAGACAAACCCACCTCCTTAGACAACACAAGGAAAAAGAAACTAAGGGTAATGCTGCTCAATGCCAGAAGTCTAAACCTCAAGATGCACGCACTCGAGGCTCTCATCAGAATGGAGAATATCGATATCTGTGCAGTAACAGAAATCTGGTTCAAGGCTCCCGAGAGCACCCCAGCACTACCAGGCTATACCTCATGCCATGCTTTTCGACCCCAAAGCTCGGACCGAACCACAAGAGGAGGGAGTGTATCCATATTCATCAAAGATACCCATACCTCCAGGCTGGTGGCACTGCACAAAACATCTGAGACCATCTATGTGCAATTAACAATGGGCAAAACTGCCTTCCAGTTTATAGCCTGCTACAGACCACCATCCCAAACTCAGGAACCCCACTCGGCCTTCCTGAAGACACTGGAGAATATGAAGGTCTCTCGAAACACCATTATAGTGGGTGACTTTAACTACCCAAACATAGACTGGGAGCACTACTCAAGCCCCAACACCCTAGCCCAACGGTTCCTAGAATTTATAAACTCAAATGCTATGGAACAACTTGTCACCACTCCCACAAGAGGGGAAAACATATTGGACCTGATCATCACCAACATGGGGACTCTATGTTCCATACCAGAGGTATACCCCTCATTGGTAAGATCTGACCATAAAGTAATCACTATGGACATCCATATCCCATCCCCACCCCCAGTAAAGGAAACCACGGTCAAAAACTTCTCAAAAGCAAACTTCCCACTTCTCAAAACCGAGGTGGAATCCTTCAAAGCCCCAGGGCCAGTGGAAAATATGGCCCAAACTGCAGAATCCTTTACAAACGCATTCTATGGATACCTACAGGAATACATGGATCGTGCTATCCCAAATAAAACCAAGACACACTCCTCCAAAGGCAGGAGACCTGTCTGGTGGACCCCAGCCATAAATAAGCTGTACAACAGAAGGAGGAAACTACTACATGATAGAGCAAAAACCCTGAAAGGGAAGGCAACTCTAATCAGTACTAGCAAGAAACTACGATCCCTCATAAAATCATCTAAGGCCAGCTTCGAAAGAAAAATTGCACAAGACGCTAAAGATAATCACAAGGCTTTCTTTAGTTATGTCAGAAACCTGGGTGGAAACTCCCAGATATGCTCTGAGTTAGTGCAAAATGACAAAAAATACACTGAACCCACAGACATTGCCAACATCCTGGCAGACAGGTTCAGTGCAAACTCCCCCCCTCCTCCAAATGGGCAAATGACTATCCCAACAGAGTGTAGCCTGCCTGATATCACAGATGCACAGGTGAGAGCTGCCCTCTTCAAAGCAAAAAAACACAGCATCAATGGGACTGGACGGTGTCCCGGGCTGCGTTTTACATGAGCTCCAAGAAGAACTGAACCCTCACTTAAAATCACTGTTCAGTCTCAGCCTTACAACAGGATATGTACCCAAAGAATGGCGTACAGCAACAGTGGTCCCACTCCATAAAGGTGGTGCCACAACGGACCCCGGAAACTATCGCCCTATAAGCCTAACTAGCCTGGTCTGCAAAGCTATGGAGTGTATCATCATGGGACTCATAAACAAAGACATCGGGAACCTCCAAACACTGGATCCTACCCAATTTGGCTTTGTTAAGGGCAGATCTTGCCTTTTGAACCTGGTCAATTTCTTTGAAACAGTCACCAAGGCCATAGACGAAGGGAAGGTAGTCCACACAGCCTACCTTGACCTTGCAAAAGCCTTCGACACAATACCCCACTCAGGCATCATAAATAAGCTCACCAGCTTAAATATCAACCCCTATGTCACAAGATGGGTTGCAAACTGGCTTAGGGATAGAACCCACATGGTCAGAATTGCAGGTGCCATGTCAGCCTCTAAACCAGTTACAAGTGGCGTCCCACAAGGCTCAGTCCTGGGACCTCTCTTGTTCGGTATATATTTCTCTGAGATACAGGCTAACACAGGAGGACTATGGTTGACAAAGTTTGCAGATGACTGCAAACTGGGGGCCATAATCGACTCGCCTGCTGACACAAGCATCCTCCAAAAAGGTCTCACAGAGACGGATAACTGGTGCCAGAGCCATGGCCTAAAGCTAAATGTCAAAAAGTGCATAGTCATCCCCTTTGGGAAAAGCAAAGTGCCCACAAATTACCACATAGGTGGTAATCCATTAAGTACGGAAGAATTAATTAGGGATTTGGGGACCCAAGTAGATTGCAATCTCTCCTTTTACAATCACATTGCCAAAGTGGTTAGAAAGACATTCTATATAGCCCACCTTATCACGAAGGGGTTCACATCTAGATCAAGAGAGGTCATTGTGCCCCTCTATTCATCACTCATCAGGCCCATAATTGAATACAATGCCCCATTTGGGATGTACCTTACCCGACACCTGCTACAGCTAGAAAGACCCCAAAAGTACCTCACCAAGAGGATCAAGGGACTCAACCAGATGCCCTACACAGTTAGGCTAAAGAAACTCCAGCTCTACTCAGTTGCTTACCGCCTACTCAAAGGCGATCTGTGCCTGACGTATAAAGCCATGTCCAACCCAGAATTAATGGACATGCTCCTTCTCAAGAAATCCAAATCCATCAGAACTACATGCTCCAGTGACTTAAACCTCAGCACAGAAATAAATAGAACATGCTGGAGGGACAGATTCATATCCCAGAGGCTCCCCTCACTCTAGAACAAAATCCCAATCCATGTCAGAGAGAGCCCCTCAATGACCCTCTTCAAGAAGAATCTTGACGTTTGGATGGGAGATCGTAAATTTACCCCTGGGATCTCTTCTGTGTCACTGCTAGACAGAGGCACGGCAAACTAACCTTAAATGGGCTATCTTCTGTGACCTACTATATAGAGGCACAGGCAACTAATCTAAGAAGGGTGGTGAAAGCCAAACACACTCTGGCTAGGCTTGTAAATGCCCTAGGGCAGATAGCTTAGTATCAACCTATGAACCTACAGACAAAGGCCAATTGATTTCTGCCATATTTTTAAATATATCCATAGCTTTTGAGACCAGTTCTTATAGCTTACTTAAAAAAAAAACTCTCTTCACTTGGCCCATCAAATACCTCCACCAAGTGGTTCTCTAGCTACCTTTCCAATTTCTCCATTACAGCCTCTGCTAACACCTCTACAGAAGTCATCTCCCTTACAAAGCTACTAGGCATGACAATTGATAATAACTTGAAATTTGACTTGCATGTGCAAGAGGTTATCAAAAAACGCACCAAAAATTAGGGGCATTATAGAGCAAAAAACTACTTAACTGATTCATACAGAAAACTCCTGGCCTTTACACCTCTACTCTCCACTTTACTATATGGGACCCCAGTGCTGCTTAACCTTCAAACTTCCATCCCAAATAAACTAAACCAGAGCTACAATAAAACAGCAACATTTATCACTGTCTCATCAAACAGAACCCATCACTGCTTAGCCCTAAAACAGCTTGATTGGCTTGAATTACCCAAACAACTCACTCCTTGTCCACGAATTAATGTACAAACCAGAACAAAGCAGAGCCCAACTAAACGTATTGCACACATAAACCCCTCTAGGCCACTTTGAACTGAAAACAAAATGCTCCTCATTACCTACAAACCACATCTGTCAGCAAGAAACTCTCTATTCCAGCTATGTATCTCACTCTTAGAACTCTCTTCCCCTGTCCCTTAAACATACTAACAACCTTTCCAATGTCAACCAATGTAAACAAATGTCTATCTGACATCTGTCTCTTTGCAACTCTCAAAACAGATGCATGACCACTGACTCACTATAAATATGCTTTTCTCACTCTTAATTTACTAGCACCTCCATATCTTAGCAGGTAGTAATGGCCCAACACCAGAAGAAGGTCTCACTTTAATGATACCATACCTAATGTATGCTCTTCTACCTCTTCAGTCGACACTTACTACTATTTATTTGCTTCTCTAATGTCCTTCCAAAACATTCTCAAATCTCTAATAATAAACTCTCTCTCCATGTCCTTAATTTTTCGTCCTGCTCATTACTTTTTCTCATGTCATTCTGTTACTCTATTTTAGCAGCAGAATGCTCTATTATTTCTCATCTCCAAATATTATTAGAAATACTGTCAATATTTTGAAAACCTCTGCATTAATTTACTTGCCATAGGCTATCCACTTCTGCAAAGTGTCTTGCTACTTGCAGTTTATTTATATTGTAGTCTTGATCATAGTTTATCCTAGTAATATTCTGTAAATGTATTTCATTCGGTTTGTGTTTCATCTGTTGTGAGGATTTTCTCCCTTTGCATATAATTTACTTATCAACTATTGTAAAATTTGTTTATGTGGGTTTGGAGCCTATCTCCCCAGCTCATTGTAAAATATGTAAACTGCTGCCGGCCTTTTCTCCCCTTGTATGTAATTATTCATCAACTGCTATTTAAAATTTTTTAAATCATTAGTGGAGCTTTTCTCTCTGGGCCTCCACTGGAAATAGGCCACTGGCTCAGCTGGACTTTCCTGGTTATCAAAAGGACAAACAAATAAATACAAAATAATTTGTCTAACTGCTCATGCTTATTAGTTTTTATTTTAGCTTAGTAAATGTGCATTTTGGCATCTACATAGTACTTAACTTTTTTGAACAACTAACACCTTCACTGCACCATAGTATCTTACTTGGGAAATGTATAACTTACGGACATTCCATTATAGTAAATTCAAATTCGAACAACATCAAGGGAGCACTACTCAGTGCCAGAACCTTAACAACAAATGTCTGAACTTTGGTCTCCCTTATCCTTGAAGGCGTATTTGTGTAGTCAGTGAAATTTGCTTTCAGAGTACTGACAGAATTCCATCAGTACTGGGGTTCAGCATCTAACATGCATTTTAGACCTGCTGGGAACTGTGTGTGTGTGTGTGTGTGTGTGTGTGTGTGTGTGTGTGTGTGTGTGTGTGTGTGTGTGTGTGTGTGTGTGTGTGTGTGTGTGTATGTTTATTATGAAATTCATCATTTCACATCAAATCATTCACAGTACTAGCTTGAAACTTGTTGAGGTCCTAGTGACACTCAGTAAAGCCACATACCACACTGTAGCTAATAACAGATCTCCTACCACGTCCCCATCTGTGCATGTAGAATATCTAAGTCAACTTTTAAGGTTGTCCATTAAACTTAACATGAACATCCTGGGATATATTTGTTACCCCTCTTTTACTGGCAAACCTACAAAACTGACATTAAAAAACATGTTCCGATATTTCTCAACTTCATCTGTGCCCACTCTGCAGACAACATAGTCTCCTTTCCCAATGAAGGTTCCAGTCTTCCAGTTATAAACCTGTCATCTGTTTGTATTACCCCTCATGTCACCCTATCCATAGTAAAATCTGACCACCAAGAAGTGACTTTCCCTTTGAAACCTGGTCCACACCCTAAAACAATACTACTGTTTCGGGGAATTATTTCAGAATCAGTTACTTTTCAGTGACATCCTTGACAACCACTAATAACTTAATCTCCCTAATAACCCTAATCCTGATGCCAGTGATCACACATCCAAGTTTTACTCCCTTTTAGATAGTTGTATTAAGGCATTTTTTTCTATCAACGATAAGAACAGTGGAAGTGTAAGAACAAGCATTTATGATAAAACTACCACATTAATAATCCTTATGACAAAAGGAAAAAATGCTTCTAACAATTTGTAAAATATCCCCATTCTGTTGCATCAGAAAAGATTTAAGATCCATTAAGTAAAATCCTCAAACTTACTATTAAGATGTGCAAGTCCAGTTATGAACCTAGGGTCACCACCAACTCCAAATCTAAGCATAAAACGTTTTTAGCTACTTTAGGAAGCTTGCTAATAACATGCAGTATTGTATAGCCCTTATCTCAGACAGTACCACCTACTCTGAACCAGAAGCTGTAGCCAATACCGATTTCTGATCAATTTACTTCTCATTTCCCTTAACCTATTCCCCACTGTTCCCCATCCCCAAACACTCCCAAAATATCAATTTTGGTCTAATACTGACCATTCTCTCTAAAGCCAAGTACTTTAGCTCCATGTGACCCAAAATATCCCTGGTTGTCTGCTGTTAGATGCATGTGAGCTACTCTCTAGCTAAATCTTTCTCTTTATATCTTTCCACATGTTATGTCTCAATATGAGTAGAATGGCTACAGCAGTACTGTTACCTAAGGGTGCCCCCATAACTGACCTCTGCAATTACAGACCTATTACCATCAGCCATATAATATGTTTGGTCATGGAACTTATAGTAGAAGAGCTAATTAACAACAACATAGGAGACCCTCAGTCCCTTGACCCTAGTCAGTTTGGTTGTACAAAAGACAAATCTTGTCTGCTTAACCTTGTGATTTTTTTTTTGAAAACATCATTAAGGCCCTAGATGGACATCTAAGGATTGAAGCATGATTCTTTGATCCAGAACTCAAGAATCGTAAGTTCCAGAATATCTAGCTTGCATAGTCTTCAAGACTTCAGCAAGCAGAAAACTGCGCCTGTCGTAAGTATATTAAACATATCTGTATACTTGTGTCATACTGCCACTGTGGAGGTTAGAGAAGTTAGTATTTGCAGCAACATTCTCCCAGTTATTTAGTAGCATAGTGGGCAGGCAATAAGTTACAAAGTGAATGATGAGCAGTTTGGGTCTGCACAGTACTGTTTTTTTTTTAAATATACCTCCAAAATACAGACTCATTCAATAAAAATGATCATCATTATTTATTTATTTCTACTTTGTTGAAGCATATTTTGATATGTATTCCATATGTATGTATTTATTTAAGTGTATGCCCCTGTATGGCATACTGACACCATGCAGGTGCATGCAGTTAAATAAATAACTATATACGGACACAGTAAGTGTGATGTCCCTTCCTAACCATGTATTTTTTTCATTACAGTTATGCTGCCAGCTTTACATGATATTCTGTTTGCTGAAGTCTTACATAATTGGCAGGATGTCCAGTAGCTTATAATTTTAAAGATCTGAATCAAAGAATCATGTTTTGATCCTAATACAGATGATCACCCTGGACATGGATTAGATAGCCCACAGTGCTAACTTGGATTTGCCCAGACCCCATGCTGATATAACCAATAAACGTATGCAACTCAGCAAAAAAAAAAAAATATGTACTCCTCTGGATTGTTAACTGGTAAACTGACAGAACCATTGTTATGCAAGTTAGAGGCACTTCTTCTAATCATGGAAAGATCTTAATCCACGTGTCTTAGGGTTTGGTCCTTGGTCACATCCCCTTTGGCATCTGCTTCTCAGGCATGAAAGCACATGCCCAAGGGCTGTGGTTAACTTAACTTGCAAATACTGCAAATTGAGTGAAGATGTCAAATCCTCATTAGACACCCAAATTCTCCAGCAAGATTAGATCAGACAAACACTCAGTGTGCTCATCATGTCCTCACCCTTAGTATCAGGAATTGTAGTATAGTTACTTTTGGGAACTCTGGCAATCCTACTGTATGCCATATTAATGATACCCCTCCCTAAAAATGAACACAATAATCAATAATCGGGGTACTTAGGTTGATAATGAGTTTTCTTCTGTGTCATGGTAAGAAAATCATTTTACCTCACACAACCTATTTGCTGGAGTATTTTTTTGTAAGCCAAAACACATTTTAGTGACTTGTATAAACAGTGAGTTCAAAACAATAAAAAAGGAAAAAGGGCACCTCTAAATGTGGTAGGTGCAAATGGAGTAACTGCATCAGTGAAGAGACTGTTCTGAATTTGCCAAATGTTCATAGAATATATGGAGCAAAAGAACACTATGCTATGTTGTTACTTGTTTAACTTGTGAGAGCTTCTGTGTAGGAAAACTACTGGAAGACCCACAATGTTTTTGTGAGTATGTGTATTCTATACAATAAAAGAGTGAGACTAATAGGTTCCTAGATGTGTACTAGGCTAATGGCCCTTGGGCCTTTACAAGCCTAGCCCATAGAAGTGGCCTGGCATTGTACCCCTGTCATTAGTTCCCAGTGCTTCTATCAAGTAGAGCCACTGGAGTGATCCCCGGGGTGAACTTTCTATTTCCCATCCACACATCAAGATTTCTCTTGAAGAGGCCAGTGAGGTGCTCTGCTTGACATGTATGGGAAGTCTATTCCAGAGCATAGGCAATCTCTGGGTTATTAACCTGTCCCTCCAGCATGTTTTGTTGATTGTGCTAATGAGGTCTCTGGGGTGTGTGGTGCAGAGGGATTGGGATTTCTTTAGATGTAGCATTTCTAACAGAGCTGGGTGCCTAGTTTAAACATTCTATTAATAGTAGGAATTTTACAAAAATTCTGTTATTTGGATTTGATCACAGACAGAATGATTTGTGTGCAGGTGATATGGATGATGTTCATAAAACGGTGGAATTTATTGGCAAATTTTACTGAGGGCAGACAATGCTCTAGGATCAAATGAACACATGTATATTAGTGTGTGTTAGAAGCCCAATTATTAAGATCAGAGGGCTGGTGAAATGTAACTTTTTAATGTTCACAAATATGTATGTTAATATGTTTAATATGTTATTAAAGTGATTTGTTAATATACATTTTAATTTTAGTAGAATTTGATTAATTGGGCTGCAGTGGTAGGTCACATGATTTATTGATCATATGGTTTGGAAGGGTTACAAATTATGTAAGTTCATAGGTGATTACTAGGCTAATGGCCCCAGGGTGGGGACTTTTTTAAACCTAGCCATACTTCACAATTGTAACTGGCAGGTATGATATCCCTGGGTTGTTTTATGGGGTAGGCTTGGGCATGGGTGGTCAAGCATTTACAGGCTGTCTCTATCTATGGGAGACATAGGTGGCAGACCAGAGATAAAATTCCGATTCTTCATCCGCTTCCCTATTATATCAACGAAAGTTTAGCTAGTCAAAATGCAAAACATCAACAGCTAAACTCCAAAACGGCAAAACTGCGAATGGCCACCTAAGTAAATTTTTTTCCCAGGGGAAAAAATTTGCTTGGCCAACGGACAACACAAAAACCTTTAAACCTCACCCCCCCCAAAATAAATATACTAACTCCAAGATTGCTCTACATTGGGGAAAAGGGCAAATTCTCGGTAACAGCCAAGCAAAATTTTTCCCTGAGAAAAAATTTGCTTAGGTGGCCGTTCGCGGTTTTGCCATTTTGGAGTTTAGCTGTCGATGTTTAGCATTTCCACAAGCTAAACTTTCGTTGATTTAATAGGGAACCTCTTCATCCACTGGTCAAAGTTATGCTTGAACTGGGTTAGGGAAGAACTCTGCTTGATATGTATTGGAAGTCTGTTCCAGTGAAGGAGTAGTCTCTGAGAAACATATCTGTCCCTCCTACATATCCTATTTATTTATGTTGCAGGTAAGGTTTAGATCCCTAGATCGATAATTCTGATCTTATTTGTTTTGTGAATGTGCAATAGGCCCATCAGAGGGGGATCAGGGATGTTTTGTAGACCAGGCATAGACTGCTTCTCAGCAACCTGTAGGATATCAAATACCGAGATAGTGTTTTGAAGCAGTCCTCCTAGAACTTGTTGTTTACACCTTATATTATTTTTGTGAGGAGCATCTGTAGATGTTCCAGTTTTGCATATGTCTGGTCAGGTATATACTAAAGGGGGCATTCTACTCAATGATTGGTCTGATGAGGGCTGAGTAAAGCAGAACGTTGCATCCTTGGACCTAGTTGTCATACCTTTATAAACTGCATAACAGGGAATGCTTTCCTTATCATCTTAGCCACATAATGGAAAAAAGCCAGGTTACTGTCTACATGCATTCCCAAATCCCTAACCACTGGGTATACTCTTAGATGTGCATTATCAATGTGGCAGTTTCCAGGAGTAGCCATCTTCCCAAAGGATGCCGTTATGCATTTCTTGGCACTGAGATTTAGACAGTGGCTCTATCACTAGTTATTTGTATGTGTTGGGCCTTCTTGTTGTGTATTTGTGCCTTTGGAGGATTCTATGACTGCACCCTTCTGCAAACCTAGTAATCCGGATGCCCTTAATATTTGCCTTGATATCAGAGAAATAGATGTGAAAATGGAGTGGCCCCTGCACTGAGCCCAGAGGGACTCTACTAGTGACTGACCTCTTTGTGGGGGTAGACTCTCCTATCCTAACTTCTTGGGTCCTATCTGGGAGCCAGATGGCTATCCAGTGAGTGACATAGTGGGTTTATACCTAATTTTATGAGTTTGCCAACATTGCCTAAGTGGGATATTGTGTTGAATGCTTTGGCTAAGTCAAGGTAGGAAATATACACAATTTTTCCTTGTACATTGCTTTTGTCACCTTCTTGAAGAAGTCCACCAGGTTGAGTAGGCATGATCTGCTCTTGATGAAACCAAACTGGATTGAATCCAGCATCTGAAGGTCTCCTGTGTTATTGTTTCCATGATAATTCGTTCCATGACTTTGGTTATGAGACTAGTCAGACTTATGGGGCTGTAGTTATTGATCACTGTAGATGGCCCACCCTTGGGTAGAGGGATGACAGTTGTAGTCCTCCATTCATTTAGCATAAAGCTTGTCTGAAGGCTACAATGAAATATTTATTTAGTAGTCCTAATAGGTCATGTTTCATGCTATTAAGAAAGCATGCTAGGATATTATTGGGGTCTATCAATGCAGGTACTCTGTTTGTGACTGGCCTCTTTGTATAGGTGGACTTCCCAATTCTAACTTCCTGGGTCCTGTTTGTGAGCCAAATGGATATCTGCCAGATGACATAAGGGTTTATAACTAAACTCCTGAGTTTGTTAACAATGCTTGAGTGGTGTATTCTGTCATATGCCTTGGCCATGTCAAGGTAGGCAATGTGAACCATTTTACCATGCTTCATCCATTGTTTGTTAACCTTCTCAAAGAAGTCCACCTGGTTGAGTAGGCATGACCTGTCCTTGACGAAACCAAATTGGGTTGAGTCCTGTGTCTGGAGGTTTCCTATGTTATTATTGATCATTTCCATGATAATTCTTCAATGGCTTTGCACATGAGACTAGTGAGACTTATGGGTATGTAGTTTCCAGGGTCTGTAGATGGCACACCTTTGTGTAGAAGGATAACTGTTGCTACTCTCCATTCTTCAGGCACAAAGCCTGTTTGGAGGTTATGGTTAAATAGCAACTACAGATGGACTGATAGGTCATGCTTCATGTTTTTTCAAAGGCATTCTGGGATATTGTCTGGGCCTGACAATGCAGTGTTCTTGGCCTTAGAGAGAGCATTATGGATCTGTTCCCTAGTGATAGTGGTGGAGAGGTATATTTGATGGTATTTCCTCAGTTGAAGTTGAGGCGGAAGAGACAGTGGTAAAGTTAGAGCTGAAGTTGTCTGTCAGTAGGTTTGCTATATCTTCTGGCACAGTATATGTGGCTCCATTAACAATGAGCTCTGCACACAATTGTGTACTGTCTTTGAGGTTGTGGTTCCTAGGTTCATAGATTCATAGGTGTGTACTAGGCTAATGGCCCTGGAGCCTTTACAAGCCTAGCCCATAGGATTACCCTGGCATTGTGCCACCCGATCTTAGTTCCCAGTGCTTCTGTCGAGTAGAGCCACTGGAGTGATCCCCACGGCAAATTTTCTATTTCCATCCACTCATCAAGATTTCTCTTGAAGAGGGCCAGTGAGGTGCTCTGTTTGAAATGTATGGGAAGTCTATTCCACAGCATGGACAGTCTCTGGGTTATGAAACTGTCCCTCCAGCACATTCTGTTGATTGTGGTAATGAGGTTGAGGTCTCTGGAGCGTGTGATGCGAAGGGATTGGGATTTCCTTAGCTGTAGCATTTCTAACAGAGCTGGGTCCAACATGGCTTTGTAAGCCAAGCAGAGATTGCCTGTAAGTAGGCGATATGAGACAGAGAATAGTTGGAGTATTTTGAGTCTGTCCATATAGAACAAGTGTTTAAGGCCTAGGATCCTCTTTATGAGGTACTTTTGTGGCCTCTGCAGTTGCTGCAGGTGTCTAGTGAGGTACATGCCAAATGGGGCACTGTACTTGATGATTGGCCTAATGAGGAAAGAGTAGAGGGAGAGAATGACCTCTTTCTTCCGGGATGCAAAACCCTTAGTAATGAGATGTGCCATATAGAAGGACTTTCTGACCACAGTGGCAATGTGGTGGTCAAAAGAGAGGGTGCTGTCAACCTGTGTTCCCAGATGTCTTATAACACCTTCTGTGTTCAGTAGACTACCATCAATGTGGTAATTCATGGGAACTGGGTTTTTCCCAAAGGGGATGATGATGCATTTTTTGGCATTGAGCTTAAGGCCATGGTTCTGACACCAGTCGTTGGTCTCAGTGAGGCCTTTCTGTAGTTGTCAACATCACTTGGGGAGTTAATGATGGCTCCCAACTTGCAATCGTCTGTGAACTTTGTCAGCCAGAGTCCCTTCGTGTTGGCCTGGACTGCCGAGAAGTAGATACCAAACAGAAGAGGACCCACGACCGATCCTTGTGGGACTCCACTCGTGACTGGTCAACAGTCTGACTTGGAGTCAGCTACTTTCACACTGTGGGTTCTGTCTGTGAGCCAGCTTGCAACCCACCTAGGGATATAGGGGTTGATACCTAGCTTAGTGAGTTTTTCAATGATTTCTGAGTGGGGAATGGTATCAAAGGCCTTGGCCAGATCAAGGTAGGCTGTATAAACCACCTTGCCTTCATCCACAGCTCTGGTAACTGACTCAAAGAAATTGACCAAGTTGAGCAGGCATAATGTAACCTTCACAAAACCAAACTGTGTGGGATCCAGAGTTTGGAGATTCCATATATCCTTGTTTATTAGGTCCATGATGATGCGTTCCATAGCTTTGCATATAAGACTTGTCAGGCTAATGGGGCGATAGTTCCCAGGGTCTGTAGTCGCTACTCCTTTGTGGAGAGGGATGACTGTAGCAGTGCACCATTCGGTAGGGACAAAGCCTGAGGTGAGGCTGTGATTGAACAGGGCACACAGGTGAGGTGCCAGTTCACTCTGTGGTTCATGTAGAACACAGCCAGGGATATTATCAGTTCCCATAGAAGCTGTATTCTTGGCCTTGGACAGTGCTGTTTTAACCTGAGCAGCAGTAATACTGGATGCCTGGCAATCTACTGGTATTGTGATTGGTCCTTTGGGGGAGGGGTAAAGTTGGCACTGAATCTGTTGGCCAGTATATTGGTAATATCTGGTGGCTCGGTATAGGAGGTACCATTGTGCAGTAACTCAGAGCAAATCTGGGTATTGCCATGGAGATTCTTTACATAACTATAGAAGTCCTTGTGGTTGTCTTTACTATCTGCTGCAATTCTGTTTTCATAGCTAGCTTTAGAGGATTTGATGAGGGATCTCAACCTTTTGTTGAGGCTGATAAGGGAGTTTTTCCAGTCTTGGGACTTCACCTTATTCCACATCAGTTTCCTCCTTCTGTTGTAGAGTTTGTTTATGGCAAGGGACCACCAGATTGGCTTCCTTTTTTTGGTGGAGAGTGTCTTGGTTCTATTGGGTATGGCAAGATCCATGCATTTGCGTATGTGTTCATACAGTGCATTGGTATATGATTCGAAGGTCATGCAACTATTCTCCATTTGCATGGGTGCCGTGAAGTTAGCCACCTCTGTTTTTATGAGACCAAAGTTAGCTTTGGAGAAGTTTTTCATGGTGGTTAGCTTTCCAGGGGGTGTGGATTTCCAAGGTGATTAGTTTGTGGTTGGATCTAACCAGGGAGGAGTTGACTACTGGTGTAGAGTAATGGTTGCCCATGTTAGTAATGACCAGGTCAAGGATGTTGCTACCTCTAGTGGGGGTAAGAAAGAGCTGGTGCAGGGCACTGGAATTAATGAATTCCAGGAAACGTTGGGCAAGTGTATTGGTACATAAGTAGTTTTCCCAGTTAATGGAGGAGTAGTTGAAGTCGCCCAGTATGAGAGTGTTAGGTTGGACCCTAATATTCTCCAGGGTGCTTAGGAACATGGAGTGTGAGTCTTGGGTCATGGTTGGGGACCTATAACAGGCTACAACCTGAATCGCTGTCTTACCTGATGTTAGCTGCACCTGAAGTATCTCTGATGCATTTTGTTGGGCTTCCAGTCTGGAGGTGTGTGCATCCTTTATGAATATGGAAACACCACCAGCTTTGGAGCTTCGGTCCAAGTTCTGGGGCTGAAAGGTGTGCAATGAGTTATAGCCTGGTAGTACAGAGGAGCTTTCTGTTGCCTTAAACCAAGTCTCTGTTACAGCACAAATGTCGATGTTCTCCATACCTAAAGAATGTGTTGTGGCTGTCCTTGGTTTGGGAGGCCAAATTTGGCTTTGGTAGATTTTATTTTTCCTCTGAGTTGTTTGTTTAGTTTGATGAGAGTGCTTTTATCTTGTAGGGTGCTACACCTCATAATTTTTGCCATGATTTTCTTCCTTCTATTACACAGACTGTTGATGTTGTGATTCCACTAGGGTGGCTTGTTTTTTGAATTAGTTCTGTACATACTCCTGGTAGGTACAGCTGCCTGTCTGTGGCTATTAATATGCTTGTATAGGGTTTCTAGGAACAGTTCTGTGTAGGCAGCAGTGTTCTCAGGGTTCATAGGGGCCTGAAATTTTGCCAGGTTATCACGTAATAATATGAAGTTAGCTTTAGTGTAGTTTCTGAACATTCCAAGGTTAGCAGGGGTTCAGGGTTTTAGTTTTACATCAAAGAGTACAGTTTTGTGGTGTGACCTTACCAGAGAGGACATTACACTAGGAGGTGTGCAGCATTTTCTTCTTTACTTGTGCCATCCTTAAAATGTCATTGTACTTTTAATCTACTTTTACATCTTGCAATTTCTTTGTTTGAAAAACTGTGTGAAAGTGATATTTAACAGGCATTTTAATCTTCCAATAAATTTAAATATTATAATTCAAAGAAAGATGAAAAAATGTTAATGTAAAGCTTGAAGTCTGATAGAAATGTGAGATTAAATAAACCTAATAAAGGTGGAGGGTTGGTAAGAATTGATGTTATGGATATAGTCTGAGAATGTTTACTGGATGAGAATGAGACATGGTCAGGTATGTATGAATTAAATTAAGGTGACATAAAAACATTGATTTATATATACTAGTTATTAGATTTTAATTGATGCTTAGTGCTAGCTTATAATATGGACAGTAAAACTGTACAGGAAATGATTAAAAGAAATTTAAGAAGGGATACCTTGAATAGCAAATGAGGGGATACACCTGCATTTGTTTATAGATGCCAGAGGAATATAAAGAGAAATTAGAAATAAATACTTTGTATATTTGTGGATAGAACAACAACAAAAAAAAAGAATGGAACATGCTTATGTTTGTTTTGTTAACGGATTCAACTATATTATTGAAGGAAACAGTGTGACTGTGGAAAAGTATTATAAGGTCATTTCATCAGAGACATTTCCTGATAGCAATACTAGATGTGTTGTTTATTTGACAACTTGCCTGACATGCATTGCATTTTGTCAGGAAAAAAATGAGAGACAACTACATGCTAGAATTTCTGCACGAGTGCATTAGGGCTGATGACCATAAGAGTGCCTTGGTATAAGATGCAAAAATGTACAGTAATTTCAAGAGATTTTTATTTTTTTGGTTTGGATAAAGGTACACACTTGTGTTCAAGGTGGCAACTGGGAAACACTTTTAGAATACAAAGAACTACTGTGACAACTTAGGCTAAATGTCTCAAAAGAGCCAGGATTAAATTAAAGGGTCTCCATAAACCATGTGTTGAAAATATGTGCTGCTAAACTATGATAAGTTAACATGCTGAACTTTTTGCTATTTTAGTATAGATTAAGTCATTGAATTTTAATTTGATTTTTAATTTCTGAATTGATTGGATGATTTGAAGTCCCGCGACTTAACTTTGCATTACTTAATACACAATGTGAATGGACATGGCAATTCTGACGAACTCTGTTTTTACAGACAAAAGCATTTAACTTACTATTTAATAACCATGTATGATTTGTGCTGCTTCATCCTGCTCAGTTTTGAAGGATTTAAAACTGGTTTTGGTGAGCTATTATGGACATTTCTCTGCTTACTTGATTTATTACATTTCATGTAGGTTTCTGCAGGGTGACCTTTTTCATGTTATGAAGGATCCTGTTCTTTTCAGTCTCCTTCACCTCTACAAGACCAATGGTATAACAAATGTCTTCTCTAAAAACCTCAGCCTACATTGCCAGATTAACAACACCTCGAAGGATGATAGGTACCTTATGCAATGTATTCCCTGCCTCTCCTTAAATATTAAAAAAGTACCTCCCTGTCAACCTTCAAATGAGATGAGTGGCTGGGAGACCAGTTTCACACCTGTATGTGTGAAAACAATTTTCTTGCAATTGATAATATAAAAATATAATGCTCATTGATGGTCTGGCTGTTTGTTAATGGTTATCTTCTCTGCAAACTTTATATTAACTTGGAAACATGTAAACTAGATTGTAAGGATATATTTGTGGTGGTAAGCTACTTGGTGGCCCTGGTTTAGGTATGTCACTTTAAACTAGAGTGTCATGTAACTTAGTGCCATGTAACTTAGACCAGACCATTCCCTTGTAAAATATCATGCCTGATGTTTGCAAATGTAACAGTTTTAGAACTTAATTCTATAATGAATGTAGCTGTTGCTTACATTGACCATAAACTCCTAGTTTTTGGTCATTGTTTAACCACTGAAATGTAAATTGGTACTATTTTTATGGTATTAATGTTATTCCTCTGCTTGCAGTAGAGTCCAGGAGTACACAGCTTGCACATGCCCAGTTTAGCTTACTTTTAACCTATGAATGTAAATTGAACACTGTAATGTTAACTGTTATTGTGGTTGCATAGGAAAACTGTATTTGTGCTGGCCCAGCTCTGAAGGACTGGATCCAAAGTTGTAGCACTGGTGCATGTCATTGCTGCATGCTGGCATTTTTTTTTGTAAATAAATGGGACTGGCTGACAAGATATGATACAGTGGTTTTGTGTTAAAACTAAACACTAGTGTAGGAAGACCTTGGTGGGACTGGCTATCCTGATGAAGGACATAGGCTTCTTAAAGCTTGAATCATAAGCAAAGACTGCCAAATTTTTGTAAATACATTCATACATACCTACAAATATTTCTGGCACAGGCAATAATGCCTTTCTCATCTACCAATATGCCAAAAATAGTTATCCCCAAAATTCAAATCCAATCCATTCTTAAAAACATAAAGTAGTGCTTACTTTAATATAATTTGTTAGTCTAGTCCAGGCATCAGTTATCTCAGAGAACCAATTAGTACAACTGTAATTACTATATAATCTCTTACACAGGTCATCTGATATTTCTGTACTGCTGTTGATAACCCCAGGCATTCCCAAAGTAGTTGTCTCTGACTGCTCTATATACCTGAATAAGGTATCTGTATGAGATGCTGCACAAGTCCAGATATTTTAATATTTCATAATAATTTAAACTTTCACATGCATGAATGTCATTGGTATATTTCCATTCTACTCTTTCCAGTTTACTTGTGCTAGTTTTCTTAAAAGATGTCCATATTATTATTCCATACTCTGGTTTGGCCCTAATGTAACTTACTAACAATGATTTCAGCATTTCTGATTTCCTAGAAATTATAAATCTTTTTTTTTGCAGCCTACGGTATTGTAACTGCCATAAACCAGCTGGCTGATATGATCAGAAAAACTCAGATCCAAATCTATCCATATAACAATGTTTTTAAATGAATCCATAGTTTTAGTCACTTTGTATAAACTACTCGCACTTCCATCTATGTCTCTCAAATCTCATATGTTTCATTTTGATGCATTTATTAGCATATTATTCTCCTTTGCCCAAATTATCAATTTAGTCAAGTTCTTTTGCAGATATGGCCTATCCGTAACAGATCCAATCAGTTTTCCCATTCGCAAGTCATCTGCATATGAAGTCTTAAACTCATCAGATGTAAAGGATAAATCAAAAAGATGCAACACGAGTATAGCCCCAGGACAGAATCCTGCAGACAAAATTTATGAAGCTGTACATTTTATATGTTTTTTTTCATTGGTTAACTTGTTTCTTGAGTGATACTTCAATATACAGCAAATTTCTGGGTCTTTATTTTTCTGATAATACTGCAAGCCTGCACAAACTACAAACATTGTTGGTGTCTTCCTGCTGAGTGAGGAAAGTAAACCTATATTTTATTTTTGTCTGTGAGTTGCTTAAACTGATAGAGCTGGTTTCTGTTTTGCCTGCTCCATTTTGTTTTCTGTTTTAAGAAATCTGCCTGGCCTAGTGTTTTTGCTCTATGTGGGAGACAGAAACTTAAATTATACAGTCTGTACATTTCACCTTTTTTTTCATTGGTTAATTTGTTTTGTGTGTGATACTTAAATTTCTGTGTCTTTGCCTTTTTTGATAAGACTCCAAGCCTGCATAAACTACAAGCACTGTTGGTGACTCCCTGCTAGTTATTCCCCCCATTCCTTGATCTGATTTTTAAACCTGCAGGGGGATTCAATAAGCCCTGCATGTTCAATTTCCTCCGCTGTGACATGGACACAGTAGCAATGAAATTTAGATTCAGTAAGCACCGTTTAGAGGTGTACACCCCCATGTAAACACGTTACTTACTGTGGCATGCTAATTATAACATACGCAGCTGAACTGCATGCTAATCAACAAAACCAGCATGGTGGAGCTATTCAACAAGGTATAAAGCATCCACGTAGACTCTGCTCTTGTTTTTCCTATGAATTCCAAAACTTTTGGCATACAGCCATGGAAAGGAGTCAACACAGACAGAATGTTAGGGGCTGCTGCTGCTTTAATTCATTTGTATGTGCTACAGGCTGAAGCCAATACTGCTGCTGCTGCTGCCTATAGGCATGGGCTGAGATGGAGAAGAGTTTTCAGGCCTTGTTTAGCTTTTCACAACTTACAAGATGTGGAAATTGTAGAGCGCTACAGGGAGGACAGAGACACACTACAGGAACTGCATCACCCCTGCTGTCTTCACCTCAGAGCCAGAGACGACCAAGGGGAACCCATCCCAGTGGAGACAATGATATGTGTAGCCCTTAGAATCTTAGCTACAGGTACCTTTCAGAGACCATCAGGGGAAATGCTGATAGTGTCACAGGCATCAGCATCAGGGATCCTCCACCATTTCCTGAATGTTGTGCTCCACCATGCCAGTGACCACATATATTTTCCCTGTAGTTCTGAGGAGAGGGCCAGAAATATGCAGTTCTAATGTGTAGCACACTACCCTGAAGTACTGGGTAACATAGATTGCACACATATAGAAATGAAGGCACCACTCAGGGAGCAAGGTAGGAGCTACATAAACAGAAAGGGCTACCACTCTATTAACTGCCAAGTCATGTGTAATGCCAAAAGAATCATCTTGAACGCATATGCTGTCAACCTTGGCAGTTACCACAACTCACATATCTGGCACACCTCCCAACTGTACCAGATGTTTGCTAGGGGGGATATCCCACAGGGTCATTTACTGGGGGATGCAGGCTATGCACTGGAACAGTGGCTGATGACACCCATCAGAAATGCACACACACCCACAGAAGAATGGCATTATGAAGCACATGGTCAAACCAGAAATATCATGAAGTCATGGTTCCAGTGCCTGGACACATTTGGAGGATGTACAATCCACAGAGCTGTACAGAAATATTCACAGTATGTGAATGCTACATAGCATAATCCTGAGGAAACAGCTTCTGCAAGATCAGTAAGGGGGAGGGGCACACATCCCACCACCACCACCACCTGTGGCACACCTGCTCATATGTCCTGCTGTGGCCAACCACAGCATTCAGATCATCAACTATCTGACACCATATTTGCATACTATGTACCATATCTCCCTGTCCCCTTTCCAGCAGAAAAAACATATGTTGCCTAAAGGCATCCACAATCACCTGGTTCTCAGCATCGGTGAAGGGGGTCTCCAGGGATTGCCATGTCTGGGTGACATACACCTAGGTGTCCTAAAAGGCAACATAAGGATAATACAAATAAGTATCACATAACTACAAAATAACTGTTTCCATATAAAACAGAAAAGATAGCCTGTCAGTATTCCCCGATAGAGAAACATAAAACAGTCTAGACATGTGAAATAGGAAAAACAGGCAGGATGCAAAACAAGGAGAGTAACAAGAGCAGCATATCCTTGTTTGTGCCATAACACTAACTCACCTCCCCCCCCCCCCACCAAAGAACAGAAAAATTACACATTTTGGTAACAAACCATCTTTGAAATGCTAAAAGTGCTATCAAAGGATCTGTCCCTGAAACATTTGTACATAATTTATCACACAGCATTCCATTTTCATGTACTGGCAATTCATGTATACCTCTGAAATGGCTTGACAAACATGTCAATGCTATCAATACACTTCTAAGTAATGCATACAGATAAAAGTGTAAAAGCTTTTGCTTCAGATTTTTCTTAAATACATTCCTGCATATGAAGTATGTAGTTGACAAAATGAAAGCATGCCTTCTGGAGCTTAGTACTCCTCTGTATAGACATATCCTGAAGAAATAGTTTATGTGCAGTCTTCCCAACATAAGTCTCCAGTACAGACTCCTCACCTTCAGTTCACCTAGCTACATGGTTGACTTTTTATATGGTGGAGATTTAAGGCTGTTAGCACAGTGAAAATGCAAATGAGGTGTGAACTCGTTAGAACTGCTGAATCCCAAACACATGAATCCATGTAGGAGATGTAAACATAGCACAGGCACTACCTCTGTGTTTGGTTTTAATGGATTGCAACTGTGAATGATTAGTGGTTGGGAGAAGTAAAACACAACAGCACTGCAGGCTGCCTTACTTCCATTGAGGTGTGCCAGGTTAGATCTACAAAGTGTTAAATGTAAGGCTGGAAATGTAAGTAAGCAGAACACAATTCACAGGTTGTGTTCCTTAACATCCAACCTGCCCTTCATTTGCTGGCAACTGGATATGATATTATTTCCACTTACACATTTTGGTAACAAGCCATCTTTGAAATGCTAAAAGTGCTATCAAATGATCTGTCCCTGAAACATTTGGACATAATTTATCACACAGCATTCCATTTTCATGTACTGGCAATTCATGTATACCTCTGAAATGGCTTGAAAAACATGTCAATGCTTTCAGTACACTTCTAAGTAATGCATACAGATAAAAGTGTAAAAGCCTTTGCTTCAGATTTTTCTTAAATACATTCCTGCATATGCAGTATGTAGTTGACAAAGTGAAAGCATGCCTTCTGTAGCTTAGTACTCCTCTGTATAGACATATCCTGAAGAAATAGTTTATGTGCAGTCTTCCCAACATAAGTCTCCAGTACAGGCTCCTCACCTTCAGTTCACCTAGCTAGATGGTTGACCTTTTATATGGTGGAGATTCAGGGCTGTTAGCACAGTGAAAATGCAAATGAGGTGTGAACTCATTAGAACTGCTGAATCCCAAACACTTGGATCCATGTAGGAGATGTAAACATAGCACAGGCACTACCTCTGTGTTTGGTTTTAATGGATTGCAACTGTGAATGATTAGTGGTTGGGAGAAGTAAAACACAACAGCACTGCAGGCTGCCTTACTTCCATTGAGGTGTGCCAGGTTAGATCTACAAAGTGTTAAATGTAAGGCTGGAAATGTAAATAAGCAGAACACAATTCACAGGTTGTGTTCCTTAACAACCAACCTGTCCTTCATTTGTTGGCAACTGGATATGATATTATTTCCACTTAATATCCTCAAACATTTTAATGCCAATGCTATATAATGGCTTATATACTGCATGTCGCAGATTACTGGTCAGATAAATAAAAAGTAGCCAACAAATGCAGAAATGTAAGACAGAGCTGTATATTTGCAAGCAGTAATCATGATAGGTTGTGTGATTACTAGGTGCACTACATCCAAAAATAATAAATGTACAAATAACAGTTGTATGGTTTGATATCACTGTAGATGCTGCTGCATTTGGCTTTGTGCAGATTGAGCTCAGTTCTTTACTAGAAAGCTGTTTGTGTGGGAAAAATGGAAAAGTCACCCACCCTGTGTTCTGAAGGTGCATTGGAGTGAGAGTTCAATTCCAGATCTATGAAGACAAATCTAATGTGAGTTCTTTTTCTCCTTTACTGTCTTTGTCTATTTTTTTTCTGGGAGGGCCAGTGTTGTGATGCAACACTTAGCGCAATCATGGGAATAGAGGAAATGAATGCTGGGTTTTCTGTGTAGCGGTGAACAGCAGCAATGCATTTAAATGTATTTAAAAGCATTATATACACCTGGATTCAAACCCAGTACCATCTGGCCCCAACAAAGAATGTATCAATGCATTAATACATGCTGCCACAGAGTCAGTTAATCAGCAGTGGTATTTCACAGACTCAGTACTAACTGTCATACTTTAGCAATGCAGCTCACATTTGTGCACTGCTTAGCTACATGCAAACATATGTATCATGCATGTGTATGCACTTTGGTAACCCCGCTGTTCACCACACTATGGAAATGTACATATTATGCTGAATTACTGCTGTTTACTGTCCATTCCCTGTGTATAACATGAAATTTCATGTGGAAATATTACAAACTGAGGGCCCTGTCTAACAATATATCAGATATTTACAATACATCCATGTCTTACCACCCCCCAGCACTGCAACTCTGGTTTCTCAGTATTTTTCCACACATATATCAACCACAGTGCAAAATGTAATATCAAATGTTGTGTGCTATGCAATGCACATCAATCTGGTAACATGCAGAACTACAACTATTGACCCATATGCCTAAAAAGCCTTATCTGCAAGGCTAGAGAAGGAATCAGCATGGACCATATTCACAGGGACATAGATGACCTGCAACACACTTGACCTGACCCATTTTGTTTTTGTCAGGGGTAGATCTTACTTATTGAACCTTGTGGACTTCTTGGATACTGAACCCAGAGACCTGGATGAGGGATAACAGGACATAACACCTATGTTGAATTATCCAAGGCCTTTGACACCATCCCCCACTCATGTCTGACATGCGAGAATTAATCCATACAGTAGTAGAAGGATAGGCAACTGGCTCACTGACAGAACACACACTCTCAAAGTTGGGGACTGCACCTCTACCACTAGCCACTTAAAATTAGAATACCACAAGGATCTGTGCCAGGCCCTCAACTGTTTGCAAACTACATCCCTGAAGCACAGTCAATGGTAGATGGCCTGTGGTATACCAAGTTTGCAGATGACTGGTAACTGGACACACAAATATAAATTCCCCCAATGATGGTAACATATTACAGAAGGGGCTGTTACACATAAATGATTGGTGCCAAACTCACAAACTGAACCTTAAAGCATACAATGCCTCATTGTCCCCTTTGGCAATGAAGTACCGCTGATAATTATGATATACATAACCACCACTCTAAGCTCAAACACAGTGTTGTGATACTTGGGAACACATGTTGACAGCAATCTACACTTTTATCACTATGTGCTCATAGTGGTGGGAAACACATTCTGCATCACGAACATCATACATATGGGCATCACATCAAAAACCAGGGTGGTCATATCTCTGCTGTACTCTACCCTTATCAGACCACTAATTGAGTACAATGCTCCCTTCTGTCTGTACCTCACGAGACACTTGCAGCAATTGGAGAAAACATAGGGTTGTCCCTGGGAGACTCAAGGGCCTCCAAACATGACATACATGGAAAGAGTGAAAGACCTGTCACTGTACTCAGTATTATGCAGGCTGCTGAGAGGTGACCTATGCTTGCCATACAGAGCAGTCTCAGACCATGCCCTATTGGAAATGCTGGACATCTGGATATGAAATGGGACAAGAATAACTTGGTGCAGGGTTCTCCACCTAGCCTGTGACATAGACCATGCTGGGGAGACAGATATATCCCCCAATGACTCAGTCTGAAATAGGCTCCCACTGTGTGTGATGCAGTACTCTCAATGACCATTTTCAAGTGCAAACTTGACTACTGGTTGGGTGATTGTAAAGTCAACTCTGGGATGGCACCTATGTCCCTCATGGACAGGGCCAGTTGGTGCTGCTCACAAAATTTCTCTGCTAATAATGACCATACAACTATGCTCAATATGGGTTCTTGTGTTTTTACACAGTTAGGTTTCAAAACACTGTAGCACCATTAGGCTAGTAGCCTCATATGAACCTATAGAGCTATGACCCTCTGCAGGCCTTCCGACATGTTGTCGACCACATGGTCTGCTAATGTCATTTAGTATAAGTTCACCTGCACTCTTATAAAAGTAAGACTTGTGCCGTGGTGTTGCATAAAATACTATGTTCTGTAGTCTGTGTACTCATACAGGTAACGGTTCTGTTTTCATTGCAGTCAACTGTGTGCGTGTGTGTGTGTGTGTGTGTGTGTGTGTGTGTGTGTGTGTGTGTGTGTGTGTGTGTGTGTGTGTGTGTGTGTTTGTCTGTAGACAGAATGAGAGAAGTGTGTATCCCACAGTTACTGCTCCAGTACCAAGGATTGACAGTATTTTGATTCTTGCAGATGCCTGCACATCCATTTCATGCAGCCCACCCAACATCTTGCCCCCCACCTGGTGCACTGATGTAATCTACTATAAGCTCAGCTGCACTTGTGTAAAAGTCAGACTTGTGCAGTGGCACTTGTGTAAAGTACAGTCCTTTGTAATCTGTGTTGTTAGATAGCTAGGGGTTCTATTCTCACTACAGTCAAGTGTGTATGTGTGTGTGTGTGTGTGTGTGTGTGTGTGTGTGTGTGTGTGTGTGTGTGTGTGTGTGTGTGTGAGAGAGAGAGAGAGAGAGAGAGAGAGAGAGAGAGAGAGATGTTGCTTGACATTACAGAGAGCAGTTTACACCACCATGTGAGACACTGTTATATTCTCCTCAACAGACACTGCTAATGTCATAAGCTATAAAGTGTTGTCTGCTCTGCTGTATTTATCTGATCAATCCAAGCCATCTGCTGATCTCTGAAAAACTTAAGTAGAATTTTTCACTGTATATTGCACTTTTGAACTGCATTTTTGCCATATCACTGCTTATTTGAAGTATTGTTTTTCTAAATTGTTGCACTTTCTTTGCTGTAGCATAGACTAGATTCAGATCTGCTGATTCTAGTTCTGTTTGTATAACTTGAGCACTAAACTAAGCCATCTTTTGTTGGGGAGGCTTCCCCTGCCCCCTAGTGGCAGGAGTGTGCATTTAGAACTCATCTGATTGAAGGTTGCTGGAACAGGGCTCAGTTTTGAGCTTTTTTATTGGTTAACTTGTTTAAAACAGTTTGTCTCATTTGCTATATAAGCACTGTGTTTGCATGGGTATGCGTTTGTTTGGGCATTGCACACTGCCGAGCAGCAGTGGGTACCATTGGGGGTTATAGACGCAAACACTTCTCCCTGCAAATTTTCTCTTAGTACTCTGCTGGTGCTCCATTGGTGAGTTCTCATGATTGTTCCTCTCTGACAGGTGATACATTCAGCAAAGCTCCTGAGGTACCAACACAGATCCTACCAACTAGCCCTTCATATCTTTTGTGCACTTCTCCTGTCCTCTACTTTACCTGATCCTTCTTGTCCTGTCCCTGTTTTCTGATCACAACAACTTACCTAGCATTATGGACAGACAATTCCCCACAGTTTCTCCAGCCAGCCTGGTTGACATGAGCATTCTGAGGCAATGTAGCAATTGCCTCATTTACATTGACAACCCACTTTTTCTATTCCTTACAAATTAATTATGTGAGAGATGCATCTATATCAAGAACCTAGAATCTGGGATCTCTCGCTCATGTCAGTAAATCTGATACGAAGCAGGTTCTCAGCATGCACACCTCACCTCCTGCACCGACCAAATCAATAACACATAAACCTACATATGCAGAGGGCCTTACTAGTAGCTCAGCTAAACATCAGAGACTTCTCAAACACAAACACAAGCATGAGTCACATAATATATCCTCTGCAGATTATAGTATAGACATAACAGAAAAACAAACATCTTAGTCATAGGCAACTCAGTTGTGAGACACACAGATGTCCCTCTCACCAGGTTGGATAAGGAAAAAGCCATGGTTAGCTGTCTGTTTGGTGCCAGGATCCATGACATCACACACACACTCAAGTCTCTCAAAACAGGCACTGTTATAAATCAGTCATAGTCCATGCTGGTGTGAATAACTTGAAATGTACCTCACTGGGCTATATGAAGAGATACGTGACTGAGCTCTCTGATTATGTGTCTCTGGCAGGTATGTTCCTAGCCTTAAGCAGCATTTTACCTTTGCCTAGGATGATACCTCAATGCAAACAAAAAATGATTGACTTCAACAATTGGCTTAGTTTCTGGTTTCTGGTTTCATTGGTGGATCCAGTATCTGTCAGCCCAGGATAACATGGTTGACAGATCTCAATGTTCCGCAAGAGATGGTATTCATCTGTCACCCCTAGGATTTTGGTTACTGGCTAAGGCTCTTGTCACAAGAACAAAAATTCCTGATGTAAACATACCCTCTAAAAACAACCTCAGAGCTATGCTGCTAAACACAAGGAGTCTAAACCAGAAACTGCACTCACTGGAAGCAGTCTTCACCTTGGAAGATGCTGACATTTGTGCAGTCACTGAGACCTGGTATAAGGCTATGGAGAGCACCCCAGCTATGCCAGGTTACATTTCCTTTTACACATTCAGACCACAAACTGAAGGTATGAGAACAAAAGGAGATGGTGAATCAATATTATTGAAAGATAAATATGGGTCTAGATTATAATCTCGAAGGTTTAAAACTTTGAATCACTAAAGATCGAACTTTAGTATTCGAAGTCTTAAACAATCGAAACAAAAAAATACTAAATAAAAAAAACTAAATAGTGTGTAGGCAGGGGGGCAAGCACCCCTGCACCCCCCACACCCCCTACTTTAATATACCAACTCCGAGAATGCACTACGTTGAAGTAAATGGAAATGTTCCCTATGGAGATTTTCCATTTTAACATTCGATGTAGTGCATTTTCGCTATTCTCGTGTCGACAATATCGTATTTAATATTGTCAGACTTTGAGATTATAATATAGACCCGATAAATACACCTCTAGGTTGGTTAAACAGCATGATTCACTTGAATTACTTCAGGTCCAATTAACTGTAGGTAAGACCCCTCTTTAGATCATTATCATCTATAGGATCCCATCCACTCAGCCTACTTGGATCATTTGAGTCAATCAAGATACAACCAAACACCCTGTTTTTTGGTGACTTTAATTACCCATCCATTGAATAGCTAAATTATATATGTTCTAACCCAGTTGCCCAAAGGTTCCTGGACTTCATTAACTCCAACACCCTGGACCAGCTGGTTGGCGCACTCACAAGGGACTCAAACATCCTAGATCTGGTGCTGACCAACACAGGGGACCGCTGCACCACCCCCAGTGCATGGCCATCCATGGTGTGATCTGACCACAAATCAGTCTTGCTAGAAGTAACTATAACACAAGACATCCATTAGCAACAACTACAGTAAAAAACTTCTTCAAGCCCAATTACAACCTCTTATGCGACAGCAAGAATAGCTTCATAGCTCCTCCCACCACTGATGGAACAGAAACCTGTGCTGAGTTGTACACCAATGGTTTATATGAGCACTTTTACAATTGTATTGACTCTGCCATACCTGGCAGAACCAAAGCAAGATCTTCAAGGAAAACTGAATCTGCCTTCTGGACAACTGCCATTAATAGGCTATACAATAGGAGAAAGAAACTGCTGTCTAAGATTGAGAAGGTATGGTCTCAAAACTAGAAACACTTCCTCCTCAACGTAAACAAGCAAATAAGACTCCTAGTGAAGTCCTCTAAAGCAAACTACAAATCCATATTAGCTTCCCTAACTAAGGATAACCACAAGGTATTCTTTAGTTACAGCCATAACCTCAAAGGTAAGGTCCAGATTTGCACTGAACTTGTAGTTAAAGGTACTATATATACAGAACCTGTAGCTATAGCAAACCTGCTGCCTGACAGGTTCAGTGAAAATTTCACTCTTCTGTCCCCACCACATATACCCCAAAGCATCCCTAACACCTGTCCCTCACCTAATATCTCTGAGCAGCAGGTCTTAAATGCCCTCTCCAAGGCCAAAAGTACAAGGAAACAGACAGCATTCCACACAGTGTTCTACATTGATTAAAACAGGAACTGGCATCACCACTGGCATGCTTTTCAGTCACAGCCTAAGCACTAGCTTCATCCCAGCAAAATGGAAAACAGCTACCATCATCCCTTTGCACAAAGGCAATACATCCATGGACCCCAGGAACTATAGAGCTATAGAGCAATTAGCCTGACCAGCCTTATCTGCAAGGCCATGGAATGAATCTTCATGGACCTTATTAAACATATAGGAAATCTACAAATTCTTGATCCCACAAAATTTGGCTATGTCAAGGGGAGATCATGCCTGTTTAACTTGTTGAACTTCTTTGAGGCAGTCACCAAAGCCCTAGATGAGGACAGATCTGTGTATGCAGCCTACCTATACTTAACCAAGGCCTTTGATACAATCCCCCACTCAGGCATCATTGATAAACTCACCCAGCAGGTATCAACCCATATATTGTCAGGTGGGTTGCAAATTGGCTCACTAATAGAATTCATATGGTCAAAATAGGGGACTCCACCTACTCCAGCAGACCAGTAACCAATGGTGTTCCACAGGGATCAGTTCTGGGACCTCTGCTGTTCTTAATCTACTTCTCCAAAGTACAGGCTAAAACTAAAGGACTGTGGCTGACAAAGTTTGCTGATGACTGCAAACTGGGAGCGATCCTTGAAATCCCTAGCAATGTCAACATCCTGCAAGAAGGTCTTACTCAGACTAATGACTGGTGCCCAAGTCATGGTCCTAAACTTAATGAAATAAAATGCATTATCATCCTCTTCAGCAAGGGTGATGTTCCTGCAAGCTACCACATTAATAGCAGTACCCAAAGAAGGATCTATATTACATAGTCGAAGTATGACAACTTCCTACATGATATGGTCAAAACCATAAGTTCGAAGTTGTCATACTTCAATTTGGAAAACAAAAGAAAAACAACATACCTGAGGGTTGTAAGCAGGGGGCCAAGCCCCCCTGCACTCCCCACATGGAAGGGGCTGCGCCCCCCCACCCCCCTGCTCTTTAAATATACCAAATCCGAGGTCGCGCTACAGTGCAGTAAAGGAAATTTTCCCTTTACTGCACTGTATCTTGACCTCGGAGTTGGTATATTTAAAGAGCATGGTTGTGGGGGGTCATAGCCGCCCATGTGGGGGATGCAGGGGGTTTGCCCCTCTGCATATCACTTTTTATTTATTTTTACCTTTTTTTTATGTTTTTATACGTAGTCGAAGTTCCATAACTTTGGACATATGTATTCGTACATATGGTAGTCGAAGTTACGGATATTCGACTATGTAATATAGACCCTAAGCACAAAGTCAGTGGTGAAAGATCTGAGCACACAGGTCAACAACAACCTTAATTTTGCTCACCATGTCTCCACAGTTGTAAGAAGGGCATTTTATATTGCTCATCTCATAGGTAAGGGCATTGCATCCAGAAAAAACAGGTTATAACCCCCTGAGGGTTGTAAGCAGGGGTCAAGCCCCCCTGCACCCCCCACCCCCTGCTCTTTAAATATAGCAAATCTGAGGTCGTGCTACAGTGCAGTGAAGGAAATTTTCCCTTTACTGCACTGTAGCATGATCTCGGAGTTGGTATATTTAAAGAGTGGGGATCACAGCCTTCCATGTGGGGGGTGCAGGGGGGGGCTTGCCCCCCTGCATATCATCTTTTACTTTCTTTTACCTTTTTTTTTAATGTTTTTATACGTAGTTGAAGTTCTGTAACTTCAGACATATGTATTCATACATATGGTAGTCAAAGTTATGGAAATTCGACTATGTAATATAGACCCTAAACACAAAGTCAGTGGAGAAAGATCTGAGCACACAGGTCAACAGCAATCTTAACTTTGCTCACCATGTCTCCACAGTTGTAAGAAGGGCATTTTATATTGCTCATCTCATAGGTAAGGGCATTACCTCCAGAAAAAAACAAAGGTTATAACCCCCAGTGCTCTTCCCTCATCAGGCCAATAATAGAGTTCAACCCTCCCTTTGGTATGTTCCTTTCCAAACATCTGCAGCAATTGGAGAGACCACAAAGGTTGCTTACAAAGAAAATTCAGGGTCTTCAAGATTTGTCTTATGTGAACAGACTGAAATCATTGTCACCTTACTCTGTGTCATGCAGACTGCTCAGAGGTGACCTATGCCTTGCATATAGAGCAATCTCTGACTCAGCTTTATTGGAAATGTTGCACATTTACATGTGAAATGGCATAAGAGTCACTCGCTCAAAGGACCTTAACCTGATATGTGAAATCAACAGAACTTTGTCTCACAGAGGTTGCTCCACCTTTGGAGTGAGCTTCCTATTCATGTTGAACATAGCACCTCACTGGCTTTATTTAAGTGTAATTTGGACAATTGGATGGGTAACTGGAAATTTACCCTGGGGGGGGTTCCACCTGTGTCCCTCTTGGATAGAGGCAATACATGCTGATTTTAATGTCTGCTTGAACCAGACACCCTTGGGAACATGGGTTGAACTGGGCTAGGCTTTTAAGGGCCTTGCGGCCATTATCCTAGTAAACTCCTATTAACCTATGATCCTATGACACACTCCAAGTCAACTTGAGATGTAGTGCTTGCGAAAAGTTAGATAGGTAGGGGTTCTATTCTCACTGCAGTCAGCTCTGTGTGTGTGTGCATGTATGTGTGTGTGTGTGTGTGTGTGTGTGTGTGTGTGTGTGTGTGTGTGTGTGTGTGTGTGTGTGTGTGTGTGTGTGTGTGAGAGAGAGAGCTCTTGCTTAATATTATAGAGAGCCTTTTACACCAGTATGTGGGTCACTGTTATTACCATATTCTGCTCAGCAGACACTGCTGATGTCATCACCTATGTCAGACATTTGGATACGCAGTACTCCCAGCAGGACAGGCTCAGAGACTGGTGTGGAGGCCAGGCAAAAGTCGCCTCACCCTATACAATAAAGATTACAGTGACATGGCTTTTAATCTCTCCACATACATAATGGCATGGTTTGTAGACTCTGTGTTATCTTGCTGAGAAAGCCCTGTGTTCTTTCCAGGTGCTGCAAGTGTCTGGTGAGGTACATGCAAAAGAGAACATTATAGTCTATTACTGTTCTGATGAGGTTTGACTACAGTGCTGTCACACAATCCTAAGATATAAATATGATGGCATGACTTTTGATGTGCACAACATAGGCTTTCAATAGCAGTGTGGAAACATGGTGATCAAGGTTTAGATTCCTATCAACATGTGTTCCCACTGCTTGCATCTCTGAGTTTCTGCAGACTAAGACTGTTATCAATGCTCTGCTCAACGTGGAATTCTACTTTTCAGACAGATAACATAACACATACACATTTCTGCATTTATTTGTAAATTGTGTGCCTTTGTCACCATTCAGTTGTCTGAGTTAGCTCTTCCTGTACTATGTTATCATCATTGGTGGACTGAATGATTACACCCAATATGCAAGAATCAGCAAACTTGGTAAGCCAAAGGCTGTATACTTTAGCCTGAACTGTCAGGAAATTGAGTCAGAACAGTGATGGTCTAAGCACAGATCCCTGGGTTTTGCCAGTGGTGACACCTCTACTGGTACAGGTTGATTCACCAACTTTCACAGTATATATTCTGTCTGTGAGCCAATTGGTTACCCATTAACTGATGCAAGGGTTACTACCCAGCTGAGAGGGTTTCTCAATGATGCCTGCATGGGGGATTGTATCAAAACCCTAGGCCAGATCATGATAGGCAGTATACACTGTCTACCTTCATCCAGACCTATCACATGAAATCAATGGGCTGTGACAACATCACAGATCACCTATGGCATGACTCACATATGGCATGACGCACATACACCTTCCTGATATGGTTGAATACACACTTCAACACACCCTCCACATGGGCTATGTTCCCATACAGGGGTGTACATCAACATGCATCCACCAGAGTTGGGGGGACAGCACCTGATGCATGCATGTATATAGACATCCTGACTCTCCTTGACTGTGAGGTAGACCAACATGTCATCAAGAACTTCTTCTACATTTACAGTAGTAACATTCTGGCTGTGTGCAACAGAGCTGTGTGAATTGTTAATGCTACATCATGTCTGTTACATCTGATAGATGTCCTCAAAGAGGTCATCAAGGCCATGAATGATGATAACACTATCATCTTGTGGAACTTGACCAGGTTGTGGCATTTGACACATATCTATACTGAGGTATTCAATCAACACTGTCATATGTAGCCATAAACAGCTAAATCACCAAATGTGTAGACCAATGTATCACATATATGGCATCTCACTATGTTGAAATGTGTGATATAACGTAAATCTCAGGCCCAGTGATAAGGTTCATACATCAGGGCTGTCTGCTAGGTCCTTTCTTGCCCATTAGTTAAGTGATAGACATCACAGATGACTTGCACATGCTGTGTCCAAACAGCTGCCTGAAGGACTACAGATTGTGGGCAGTCATAGACTCCAACTGTGATATTAGTATAATACAGACAGTATCAGCACATAGCAAAAGCTGCTGTCACATCCATGACAACACCTGCATTGACAAGAAACATGGGAGAATTTGTAGATTCACAGAACAAACACACCACCCAAGTATAATATGGACATCATACCCTATAATCAGACCAATAGGTATGTGACCCATGTCCTGGGGTAGATGGTAAGTGGTACATCCACCAGCATGTGTCACAGTGTTGACTACTCCCTTGGATGTAACACAACTACTGGGTAAGAGAAGGGCATGCACATCAGAGACCATAATACCTTTATGGTTCCCAGCCTTCATCACACTAATAACTGTGTAGAATGCACCTTTCTTCATGTGGCTCCGTATAACTGAAGTGTACCACCTTTGTTACTTGCTCTGTCACACAGCTTATTGGCCATACCTAGGTATTCCTTTCTGTGGAATATACATAACTGTCTGATGGTAGAAAACACCAATCAAGTTGTTACACCATATGCATGTATGCATGTGTGCTACCTGTTCTGCTTAAGCACACACTACATACATAGGTGTTTGACAACATTAATGGTATGCTTATCATTTATGGCAGTGTGGATTGTGCTGTCGGCCAGGAAACCTGGCTTAGATGGGATGCGTGTAATTAATATGCATTGTGCTCTACCACTCACAGTGTACCACTGCGCAAACATGTAAACTCCATATAGGCTTCACACGGAGCCTACACAGAGTTTACTGAATCCCAGTGCTGGTGATTTTAAGCTGCCCACCCTTACTGTAAATTGAGCTTCATAAGCTCCTCCATTTCTACACTGCTGTTGATATATTGAATTATTAATTTATCTTTCCTTGTGCTTATTTTGAAAAAAGTGCGTTCTGCCTCCCATTTTCTCTTCTACTGATGAAATTGCTTTTGAGTTCATCATCTAGCTAGCTAGCTATTGAATAAAGTAGTGTATTTTACATTCTAGCAAGTACTTCTCTGTGTTTTTACATCAAGAGGTCAGTGGATTTTCTATCTTGTGGCACTGGGTGGTAGCCTGGTCTGTTTAGGTTAGGGAAACACACTTGAGATTTCTGCATGCAGCTGATTTATTTGCTGGAGTGCTTATCTTGTTTTTAGTGCCTTTATAAATTCTGCACAATTGAGTGGCTCTTGGCTCATTTCTACAAAGCAAAGTACTTTTATTGAATAATTACACTTTTATAAGCTGTTTAAAGTACACTGATGTATCTGTATCTATAGGTTTGTTTGGGGTAACAGTTCACTCCAGATGCTCCTTTACTGTGCTTTTACATTAGGAGGGCTGGGATTATTCATCTAGTAGCAATACGTGTTTACCTGGTCTGTCTGAATTGGGAAACACACAAAAGGGTTCGTATTGGCCAGAGGGCTCAGTCAGTTTTCTGAATTTTTAGTGCTGGTATAAATTTGGCACATTTGCAATGAGCTGTTCGGTGTGGCAGTGCCCTATACAGATATAAACATCTGGAAACATTGCTTATTTTCATTATACTGTGAAAGTTTACTGTGCTAGTTACCTTATTATGGTACTCAGGACTATTGTTGCTCAGAGAACATCTGATTTGGTGCTGGGCAGCATTGCAGGTTAGTTTAGCTGCAGATTACACCATGTAAGCACACTTCTCTCATCTGGTTGCAAACACCCACAACTCCTGTCCTTTCAAGCACACATTAGGAACTGCAACCATGAATGGGCACTTTCCTGCTCTCTCTGCATCCAGCTTGGTAGACATGGGCATCCTGATGCAATATAATAATTGTCTTATTTACAATGGCAATCACTTAATCCTCAAACAGACAAATACAGTATGTGAGTGATGTAGTTACACATTAACACTGGAGGATAAACTGAAACATACAAACACAAAAAGCAATAAAAAGGTTGTCAGCAACTCACATACATCACTCACAGCACCTACAAGGGACCACACGCACAGACCCACATATGTGGTGGTGCTCACGTGTAACTTACCCAAACCTCAAAGGCCTCTCAGGTGCAGTCCTGAGAAACTGCATGTATACAAACAAGACAATTCCCATTGCAATACATAAAGCCACATCTCATTGTGTCTGAACTACCAAGTCCATATGGCGAAATACTCCATGACCCAATATTCGGGTCATAGGAGACTCCATTGTGACAGACACCAATGTCCCTCTTATCAGGCTGGAAAAGGGGAAGTTTACAGTTAGTTTCTTGTCAGAGGCTAGGATCCACTAGATGACACAAGCACTCTGGTCGCTTACCCCTAAGTACCAGTATGACTCAGTCATAGTCCATGCTGGCATAAATGACCTGAGACATACCTCTTTGGAGTATATGAAGAGAGACATGATTGAGCTCTCAGAATATGTGTCACAGGCAGGTATAAGCCTAGCACTGAGAAGCATTCTATTGTCTCCAAGGTCAATGCCACAATACCAGCAGAAAATGGTCAACTTTAACAACTGGCTTAGCTACTGTTGTCATTCCAAAGGGGTTCAATACTTGTCAACCTGGGAGGACATGGTTGATAGCCCACACTGCTTTGACAGTGATGGTCTTCACCTCTCACCTCTAGGCTTTTGGATATTAGGCAAAACATTATCCACCCCTACAGTGCCTTTTCTAGGCACTGCCAAACAGACAAACCTTCCAACATATCATAACAGCTACTCAGGACAAACTAAAGGTGTTACTGCTCAATGTTAGGAGTCTCAACAAGAAATTTCACTCCCTGGAAGATGTCCTCACCCTGGAGAATGCTGACATCTGTGCAGTTGCTGAACATGGTTCAAAGCCATGGAAAACATTCTGGTAGTGCATAGCTGTAATTCCTTTCATACATTCCAGTGAACACGAAAGAGCAAAAGGCAGACATGTATATATCTACGTAAAGGATAAGCACCCCTCAAGGCTGGTCAAACAATATAACATGTTTGAGCTACTCCATGTCCAACTAACCAAGGGAAAAATCCGTTACCATATTCTTGCTAGCTACAGGTCCCCCACTATGAACCACGAAACCCATACATCATACCTGAAGTTAATAGAATCACTCACCATTCAGCCCAACACCATACTCATTTGTGATTTTAACTTCCTCTCCATTAATTTGGAGACATACATGACAACTAATATGCAGGCCCAAAGATTTCTTGACTTTGTAAATTCAAATGCCCTGAAGCAACTACTCTGCAGTCCCACTAGGGGAACAAATATCCTATATCTGGTACTCAGAAATATGGGAGAGTGCTGCCACCCCCCCCCCCCACCCCCCAGTGTTATGTCCTCACTAGTAAGATCAGATCACAAAGCAGTCTCCCTTGAAATAAAGGTAAAACTAGTCCCTCCACCTAACCCCCAAAATTTTAAGAACTTCTCTAAGGTAAATTACCTCCTATTAAGGTATAACAAAGCTAGTTTCCAAGCTCCTCCAAATCCAGAAATCTATGGCATACACAAAAGCCCTCTATGACCATATAAACAATTGCATAAAAACAGCAGTTGTAGACTGAAATAAATCCAGTTTAAACTGCAAAAACAATCCACCCTGGTGGACCCCTGTTATTAATAGGTTGTGCAACAAAAGCAAGACAATCCTGTTGAGAAGTAAGGGAATGTGCACAAACAACAGAGAAATAAGTCCCTCACTAGTCTAAACAAGCAAATCAGGGAGCTAGTGAAGTCTCTAAAAGCAGACAGTGAGGTAAAAATAGCCTCCAAAGCTAAGGATAACCATAAAGCATTTTTCAGTTATAGGTTCATAGGTTCATAGGTAGATACTAGGCTATCTGCCCTAGGGCATTTATAAGCCTAGCCAGAGTGTATTTGACTTCCGCCTCCCTATTAGATTAGCCTACTGTGCCTCTGTAAAGTAGGTCACAGAAGGTACCCTTTTAAGATTAGTTTACTGTGCCTCTGTCTAGCAGGGACACAGGAGAGATCGCAGGGGTGAATTTGTGATTTCCCATCCACGCGTCCAAATTTCGCTTGAAGAGGGTCAGCGAGGGGCTATGTCTAACATGAATTGGGATTCTATTCCAGAGTGAGGGGAGCCTCTGGGAAATGAATCTATCCCTCCAGCATGTCCTATTTATTTTTGTGCTGAGGTTTAGGTCCCTGGAGCGTGTAGCTCTAAGGGACTTGGATTTTTTGAAGTGGAGCATGTCCATTAATTCTGAGTTTGACATGGCTTTGTACATCAGGCATAGATCGCCTCTGAGTAGGCGGTAAGCAACTGAGTAGAGCTGGAGTTTCTTTAGTCGAGCTGCATAGGACATCTGTTTGTAGCCCATGATCCTCTTGGTGAGGTACTTTTGGGGTCTCTCCAGTTGCTGCAGGTGTCGGGTAAGGTACATCCCAAAAGGGGCATTGTATTCAATTATGGGCCTGATGAGTGACGAGTAGAGGGGCACAATGACCTCTCTTGATCTAGATGCAAACCCTTTCGTGATAAGGTGGGCTATATAGAAGGTCTTTCTAACCACTTTGGCAACGTGATTATCAAAGGAGAGATCACTATCTACGTTGGTCCCCAAATCTCTAATTACTTCTTCCGTACTTAATGGATTACCACCTATGTGGTAATTTGTGAGCACCTTGTTTTTCCCAAAGGGGATGACTATGCACTTTTTAGCATTTAGCTTGAGGCCGTGGTTCTGGTACCAAGCATCCGTCTCTGTGAGACCCTTTTGGAGGATACTTGTGTCAGCTTGAGATTTGATTATGGCCCCCAGTTTGCAGTCATCTGCGAACTTTGTCAGCCATAATCCCCCCATGTTAGCCTGAACCTCAGAGAAGTATATACCGAACAAGAGAGGTCCCAGAACTGAGCCCTGTAGGACGTCACTTGTAACTGGTTTGGATTTGGACATGGCACCTGCGATTCTGACCATGTGGGTTCTATCTCTGAGCCAGTTTGCAACCCGTCTTGTGATATAGGGGTTGATATTTAAGCTGGTAAGCTTATTTATGATGCCTGAGTGGGGTATTGTGTCGAAGGCTTTTGCAAGGTCCAGGTAGGCTGTGTGGACTACCTTGCCCTCATCTATGGCTTTGGTAACTGTTTCAAAGAAATCAACTAGGTTTAAGAGGCAAGATCTGCCCTTAACAAAGCCGAATTGGGTAGGGTCCAGTGTCTGGAGGCTACCAATGTCTTTGTTTATGAGTTCCATGATAATACGCTCCATAGCTTTACAGACCAGACTAGTCAGGCTTATGGGGCGATAGTTTCCGGGGTCCGTTGTGGCACCACCTTTGTGGAGTGGGACCACTGTAGCTGTACGCCATTCTTTGGGTACATATCCTGTAGTAAGGCTAAGTTTGAACAGTGACTTAATGTGAGGGTTCAGTTCTTCTTGGTGCTCATGTAAGACACAGCCTGGGACACCGTCCGGTCCCTGCAGTCTTACGGGTCAGCACCCAACAATGTGTGGAATTAGTTGTAGATAACATCACCTATACTCAGCTGGAAGACATAACAAATGTGCTGACCAACAAATTCAACTCAAATTTCACCCACCCCCCCATCACCACCAGTTCCCACTCCCACCCCCCACCCCCAAAATACTCTCCACTGTCAGTTATCTCCAAAGAACAGCTTGGCACTCATCTGTCTAAAGCTAAAAACACGGCTTCAATGGGGTATGACAATATACTATTTTGCATCTTAAACAGCTTAAATCAGGATTTATCAAGCCCATTAAGATCTCTATTTAACTACAGCTTCTGGGTTGGCTTTGTCCTGATAGCTCAGAGGACAACAACAGTTATACATCTGCATTAAGGTGGACCATCTACTGACCATAAGTTTGACTAGTCTTATATGTAAGGCCATGGAAAGAATAATCATTGACCTAATAAATAATGACACAGGAGACCACCAAACACTGGACCCAACCCAATATGGCTTTGTCAAGGGCAGGTCATGCCTACTGTATCTGGTGGATTTCTTTGAGGAAGTCACTAAGGCTATGGATGAGGGTAAAACAGTACATACCACCTACCTCAACTTGGCCAAAGCATTTGTCACAATTCCCCACTCAGGTATTTTAAATAAACTCAGAAAATGGCATAAATCCCTGTCACCAGATGGATAGCCAATTATCTCATAGACAGGACACATGTAGTTAAAGTGGGTGAATCCAGATCTAGTAATACACCAATTACTAGTGATGTTCCACAGGGCTCAGTACTGGGACCACTCCCTTTCTGAATATACTTCACTGAAGTCAAGGCAAATGTGGAAGGCCTCTAGATGACAAAGTTTTATGACGAGTGCAAGCTGGGGGTAATCACCGAATCCCCCAATGATGAAGATATCCTCCAGGAGGGTCTTAATCAGACAAATGATTGGTGCCAGAACCATGGCCTAAAACTAAATGCAAAAAAATGCATTAACATACCCTTTGGGAAATTAAATACCCCTGCATATTGCATCAATAGCACACCCCTCAGAGTAAATTCAGAGGTAAGAGACTAGCTACACAGACAGGTTGTAGCTTCATCTTTGACAGCCATGTGTTGACAGTGGTGAGGAAATCCTTCTATGTAGCATAAATTATAAGTAAACTTATGGCATCCAGATCCAAGGAAATTACAGTCCCTCTCTACTGAACCCTCATTAGACCAATAATCAGGTACAGTGAGCCATATGGAATGTACTTGACTAGGCACTTACAGCACCTGGAGTGACCTCAGAGCTTTGTCACAAAGAAAATACATCCAGCTAGACTAAAACTATCCCTTTACTCTGTCTCCTACTGACTGTTAAGGGATGACCTATTCATGCCCTACAAGGCACTCACAAATCCAGCCGTGATGGAGCTGCTACACATCCACAAGTCAAACAGCATGAGGGTGACCCAGTCTAGGGATCTAAATTTAGTCAACGACTCAAACAAAACATGCTGGAGAGACAGATATGTGCCTCCAAGATTGCCCCTTCTTTGATACAGGCTTCCTATTCACATTAAGCAGAGCTCTTCCCTGGCCATCTTCAAATGCAATTTGGATCAATGGATGAAAAATTGCAAATTCACACCTTGGGTAGTGCCTATGTCCCTTATGGACAGGGGCAATCTGTAAGATACTTAATGCACAGGAAAAAATCCATGCCATCCTCTTGCCCCTAGGGGCCATATACTGGTTAAAATCTGGTTATATTGCCTAAGCTTGTATTGGCACTTAAGCTGTTAGCCTAGTAATCTCCTATGAACCGATGAACAACCTGATTATAATCATGAATTTCACCTGTGCAATTGCTGTGTGATGCTTGTTTCCTATTTGTAAGCCATGTGACAATCCATCTTATCAGGGTTACATTGATACATAGTTGTTCTAATTTATTGATTAGTGTTGTATGTATCATCCTATCAAAGGGTGAAGATAGGTCTACATAAATTATATCACAACATACTTTTTCATTTACAGCTGTTATTCCTTTAGAACATTATGTTACAGGTGCTTATTAATCCATTTTCAACATATGCATGCTGATATATTGCTGACTCCCAGCCTTTCCAATTCTGACAATAATTTATCCAAAATAACTTTTTCCATTATTTTTCCAAAGCAAGAAAGTATACTTATGGGTCAATATGACTCTTTGTTTCTCTTGCTCCCTTTTCCTTAAAGATGGTTTTAACAAGTGTATGTCTCCAATCTCAAGGAATCTCTCAATACTTAAATTACATAGTGAATAACAAATGTAATTGTACAGTAAATTCACATTGAAATTATCTCAGGTCATTGCTGCTTAATCCTTCTTCTTCCAGTGCTTTAGTAGATCCAACTTGCTTAGTACTTTGTCAGTGTAATCTAATTTAGTGTCTGTATCTGAAAATAGCTGGATGTTACTATCACAATTACCTCCCTATTTGTGGAGCCAAAATGTTTTGCATAAGATTTTGGAAGTATACCTATGCCTAAGAATACATTTTAATATCTACACACAGTTTATTTGTATGT